>NC_083701.1:76620000-76777500 GCF_033118175.1 Dama dama
AATTCATCAACCTGTTTATTTTTACTGTTGTTTTTGGACTTGTTAAAGAAATTCTTTCCTGTCTCAAAGTCATGTTTATTCTCTCATATGATTTTCTAAATGTTTCCATGTCTTAGCTTTTTATGTTTATATTTGTAACCTATCTGAGATTGGAGTAAAAGTGTCATTTTATTTTTTATATATAGAAAAACAGATATTCAGTATCACATATTGTATAGTCTTTCTTTTATCCACTGATTTGCATAGCAAGATCTTCTGCATTGCAATTAAAAAAGATTAAGAGCATATGTATTTAAAAAAAAAGAGCATATGTATTAAGATTTTCTGTTACTTTGCATTTGCTAATGGGTTTTATTTTGTTATCATGTTAATAGCATGATGTCTTTGTTACTCTAACTTTACATTCACTCTTTTTATGAAAACATAATTACCATATAATATTATATTAATTTCAGATATACAACATAATTATTTGATATTTGTATGTTGTGAAACGACAATGACAATATCTGGCTAATACATAGCACACACGTAGTTACACTTTTTTCTTGTGATGAGAACTTTTAAGATGTATATACTTAGCAACTTTTAAATATAAAATACAGTACCATAAACTATAAACATCATGCTGTACATTAAATTCTAGGAATTATATTTTTACAAGTGAGAGTTTCTACATTTTGGCCACCTTCACCAATCTTTCCCACCTCTGTCAACCACCAATCTCTCCTATGAGTTCAATATTGTTTATCTGGACTCTAAATATAAGATCATACAGTAATTGTCTTTCTCTTACTTAGCACAATGTCCTCAAAGTCCAATCATGTTGCTGCAAACTGCAGTTTCCTTCTTTTGTTTACTACTGCTGAATACTTTATTGTATCTGTGTGTGTGTGTGTGTGTGTGTGTGTGTGTGTGTGTATGTGTGTATGGCTGCTTTATCCACTCATCATTTAATGGCATTTGTCTGGCTTCCATGCTTTGAATGCTAAAACAGCCATAGACATGTAGATACTTTTTTGAGTTAGTGTTTTTATTTGCTTTGAATAAACATTCAGAAGTGGAATTGCTGCATCATATTAGTTCTACTTTTCCTTTTTTTTTTTTTTTAGTAACTTCTATACTGTTTTCCAAAGTGGCTGCGCCAATTGACATTCCCACCAAGAGTGCACAAGGGTTCTCTTTTCTAAATACTTCCTTGTCAATACTTGTGATCTTGTGTGTCTGATAATATCCAGTCTGATATGTGTGAGGTGACAGCTTTTTGTGGTTTTGATTTGCACTTTTCTGATGGCTAGTGCAGTAGAGTACCTTATCATAGACCTATTAGCCATCTATAAGTATTTGGAAAAATGTCTATTCAGATTCTGTCTTCAGTTATTAACTGGATTTTATGAGGCATTTTTTGAGTTGCATGACTTCTTTTTATAGTTTGGACATTAATCTTCTAGCAGATATATAATTTATAAATATTTTCTCCCATTCAGTAGGCTACCTGTTCATCTTGTTAATGGTTTGTTATTGCTGTGCAGAAGATTTTTTATTATGATGTAGAATATTTTTTTGTTGCCATTAGTTTTGGGGTCAGACATAATCACTCAATATAAGCCATGTATTTAGACTCTTCTTCCTAAAGAATATCTTGACTCTTCTTGATCATTTTCATTTACATATAAAATTTGAAATTAACTAGTCATTTTCCTCAGCATCTCACAAATAAAAGTGTTCAGATCTAGATTGAAACTGTGTCAACTGAAAAATGAATTTTTGAGAACTGACATAATTTAACTGACATAATAGCCTATTTCTGCTAATGAACATGGTATATTTGTCTATTTTAACATTAATGCCTTAGAATAAATATTTATAAATCCCCACACTAAAAGTTTCTCACATTTTATTTGATTTATTTCTGTCTTATTATTGTTTATATTTAAAATTCATACTGAATTTTAACTCAGTCTGATGCTATCATATAAAATATGATAGATTCCTTTCTGCGTGCTAGTGACTAGAGAGCTTAACTAATTTTTTTCATTGATTTTTCAGTCCTGGCAAAATCCTAAGCTAAGTGCCACCTTATTGTTCAGTCACTAAGTTGTGTCTGATTCTTTGTGACCCCGAAGACTACAGAATGCCAGGCCTCCCTGTCCTTCACCACCTCCCAGAGTCTGCTCAAACTCATGTCCATTGAGTCAGTGATGCCATCCAACCATCTCATCCTCTGTCGTCCCCTTCTCCCCCTGCCTTCAATCTTTCTCAGCAGCAGGGTCTTTAGAATGAGTCAGCTCTTCACATCGGGTATTTAAAGTATTAGAGCTTCAGCTTCTGCATCAGTCCTTTCAATGAATATTCAGAGTTGTATTCCTTTAGGATGGACCAGTTTGATCTCCTTGCAGTCCAAGGGACTCCCAAGAGTCCTCTAGAGCAACCACAGTTCAAAAGCATAAATTCTTCGGTGCTCAGCCTTCTTTATGGTCCAACTCTCACATGAGTGCATGACTACA
Source organism: Dama dama (assembly GCF_033118175.1). Taxonomy (NCBI): domain Eukaryota; kingdom Metazoa; phylum Chordata; class Mammalia; order Artiodactyla; family Cervidae; genus Dama; species Dama dama. The sequence continues at coordinate 76,622,508 of NC_083701.1, forward strand.
GGAAAAACCTGGAGAAAGAAATGGCAACCCACTACAGGATTCTTGCCTGGAGCATTTCATGGACAAGGAAGCCTGGCAGGCTAAAGTCTGTGGGGTCACAAAGAGTCAGACATGACTGAGCAACTGAGCACACAGGAAAAGCCGTCATTTTGACTCTATTGGCCTTTATTGGCAAAGTGACGCCTTTGCTTTATAATACACTGCCTAGGTCTGTCATCCCTTTCCTTCTAAAGAGTAAGAGTCTTAATTTCATGGTTACAGTCAACATCCACAGTGATTTTGAAGCCCAAGAAAATAAAATCTGTCACTGATTCCACTTTCCCCCCTTCTATTTGACAAGGAGTGATGGGACCAGACACCATGATCTTAGTTCTTTGAATGTTGAGTCTGAAGCAAAATTTTTCACCCTCACTTTCCTATTTTACCTTCATCAAGAGGCTCTTTATTTCTTCTTTGATTTCTGCCATTAGCATGGTATTACATGCACATTTGAGGTGGTTGATATTTCTCCTGGCAATCTTAAACCCAGCTTGTGTCTCATCCAGCCCAGCATTTTACATGATGTACCCTGCATATAAGTTAAATAAACAGGGTGACAATATATAGCCTTGAAATACTCCTTTCCTAATTTTGAACCAGTCCGTTGTTCCATGTCCAGTTCTAACTGTTCCTTTTTGACCCACAGGCAGGTTTCTCAGGAGGCAGATAAGGTAGTCAAGTATTCCCATCTCTTTAAGAATTTTCCACAGTTTGTTGTGATCCACACTAAGTCTTAGCATAACGAATGAAGAAAAGTAGATTTTTTTTTTTTAATACCTTTGCTTTCTCTATGGTCCAATGGATGTTGACAATTTGATCTTTGGTTCCTGCCTTTTCTAAAAATATAGCTTGTACATTTGTACATTCTTGGTTCTCATACTTTTGAAGCCTAGCTTGAAGGATTTTGAGCTTTACCTTGCTAGCATGTTTAAATGAGCACACTTGTATGATAATTTGAAAGTTCTTTGGCATTGCCTTTCTTTGGGATTGGAATGAAAACTGGCATTTTCCAGTTCTGTAGCCACTGGTGAGCTTTTCAAATGTGCTGGTATACTGAGTGTAGCATTTTAACAGCATCATCTTTTAAGATTTTAAATTCTAAAGTATCCTAATTCCATCACCTTCCCTAGCTTTGCTTGCAGTGATGCTTCCCAGGGCCCATCTGACTTCCCTCTCCAGGATGTCTGGGTCTTGGAAAGTGACCACACCACCGTGGTTATCAGGGCCATTAAGACCTTCTGTGTATTCTTTCCACCTCTTCCTAGTCTCTCCCTAGATAACTGTATTTCTGAAGATGTGGCCCCAGTATTCCAGTCAGTTATTGGCAATTGTCAAATTGTGGCACAGGATTTCCAAGTAGTCTTTCTATTTGGGACCCTTTTATTTTTTTATTTTTTTGGGGGGACCCTTTTAACGTCATCCCACTTTCTCTTATTTCTGCTTTTCAGAATTTGAGAGTCAACGACTGAACCTTTAGCAAACATTCAACTATGAGGGAACTTCACACTGGAAGCTTCCCGCCGAGAATGGAAAATGGAGAGCAGGAGCTACTGATATTACTGGAGCTTCCACTTCACCTGCAAGGCTTACTTGCAGCCTTCTTCTGTATCTAAGAATGAATCCATAACGGTTTTTCAAGATACTCTTTCTGCCAGAACCAAGTTCTTAATTCTTACATCAACAGATTTCATTATAATTGCATCTGCACTTATTAGAAAAAAGTCTTTACATCTGTAATCAGGAGAAAATCATGGAACAATTTTTTTTCCTTCTAAATACAAAAAAGTCACTTCCAAATAAGCACAATTAGCTGACATCTGTTGCCAAAAATAACTGTGCTTGAAATTGAGTTAGTCCATGAAAAATACCATTACATGTAAAAATGACTGGGATGTAATGCATTGTTTTCTGCAGAATTTCAACATGTAGTAAGGATTTATTTTTTTTAATTATTTGTGTTAACCTTAAAATACTAAAAATCAAATATATATGTTATCAGCTGGTAGCAGTGAAACACTTTCTTCGACAAGAGGTACTTGCCATCTTAAAGCTATATAATGTGAAGCATCATTATAAGATGAAGCATTCAGCTGTTGATGATCTGTTTCCTCTCTATTGACAACTCAGAAGGCTTAAGTTGTGCAGCTGTTAGTTCCCATGATACGTGTACTTTTACCTTTATAGCAGCTAGGCAAACTATATTTTTTGGTATGCCTAAGTTCAGAAGACAGGCACAAAATAATGTTCAGAAACATCCTTTGAATATTTTTATAGAATCCCTTGTCCCTAATCCTCACTGATTTGGAAAAGAAAAATGAATCGATGATTCAGGAGGGTTAAACACTGCCAGCTGATACTTTTTACTAGCTGCAGATGGAGCAGTTTCTTTTTAAAAAGCAAAGTTCAAGTCTTCACACAAACAACAATTAGAAGAGTTAATGAGTCTCATTTTATTTAAACAGTTTCAGTTCAGCTGTGAGGAAGCTTAACCATTGAGTATGTTATGAGACAACTGCATTTAATTAAATGTTGGTTTCATAAACTGGGCAGCTGAATATGCTCAATTTCCCAGTGTTAAATTTGTTTATACAAACCTTTCATTCAACACACTTCTAACCACCTTCTGGCTTTCCTGTTATGTTTTCCATATTTCTTTCATTCTTAGGCCATCTCTATTTTCTATATTAATTCAAGAAATATGTATTACATATCTACTATGGACCAAGTTATGTTCTAAGGCTCAGCAACACAAATTTACCTAGGGTGCTCAGTGACGCAAGTTTAAAAATATCACATCGCTTGAGAATCAGTGCCATTAGAAGGACACACGAATGGGCAGGGTAAATCAAGACTTCTGTGTGAATGTCATGAGAATGCTTCACAGGTAAGTCTAATCATGCTTTTTAGTATTTTCTAATGTTCTTAGCTATTGGAAAAATAAATCTGCTATTCAATCAATAAAAAAAAAAGTATTGCAAACAAAAACTTATGAGAAGGTATAGGGAAATTAAGACAATAAATCTTATAGCAGTTTGCCCAAATTTCTCCTATATAAGTTAAATTTTGTTTTCTTTACACTTTACCTTTTTATAGTATGTGATAAAGAATGTTTAGAAAACTATAATACTTGATGACCTAAAATATATTTTTCATATTTTAGAAGGTCTAAAATAAAGTATAGTTTTATACTAAAGATATTTAATGTAACTATTAATGCAACCAATGTTAAGTTTCATTAGTGGGCATATAAAATATATATTATGAATATCAAGCTACAATAACAATTCAGATGTTCAAAAGAATTTATGTGATAAAATCAGTTTTCCTAGGGAAACATATATATATATATATATATATATATATATATATATATATATATATACACATACAGATATAGAGAGATATATATATGTATGTATGTAGTTTAAAATAAACTCCCTCATAGCTCAGTTGGTAAAGAATCTGCCTGTAAAGCAGGAGACCTGGATTCAATTCCTGGGTCGGGAAGATCCCCAGGAGAAGGGCATGGCAACCCACTCCAGTATTCTTGCCTGGAGAATCCCCATGGACAGAGGAGGCTGGCAGGCTACAGCCCATGGGGTCACACAGTGGGACACAACTTAGTGACGAAACCACCACCACCAAACTATATGTATAGTTTAAAATAAAACGGGGAGAAGAAAACAGATAATGTCTATGGCAGAGGATTTTGTAATAAAGACTAGAACCATGATGTTTCAAGGATTGTTTTTCATGGGAAAACCACCTAGAAATTCCATTGGTTATTGACTCAAAACCATTAATTAGTTGGTCAAATCTTACAAGAAACTAAACAGGGTAATCTAATCAACATATTAGCCTTGAAGATAATATTTCATAAATTATAGATCACAGATACTAAAAATAGTGCATTCACTTCTCTCTAATGAATAAACACCTTTCTAAAATTCATAGAATTTCAGACGTACAGGAATGTATATTCTTCTTATTTTATCTCTACTCCAATTGTTTTTCCCAGTTAAATGTATCCATTGACTTACTTTAGCAGAAGCCTGTCTTATGTCTTGAAGTTATCTCCTGGTCTAATAACTGTATCCATATTTATATAAGGACTTCCCAGGTGACGATAGTGGTAAAGAACCGCCTGCCAATGAAAGAGACTTGAGTTTGATCCCTGGGTTGGGAAGACCCCCTGGAGGAGGGGATGGCAACCCACCCCAGTATTTTTGCCTGGAGAATCCCATGGACGGAGGAGCCTGGTGGGCTATAGTCCATGGGGTCGCAAAGAGCTGGACATGACTGAGCAGGTGCACATCAATGTCAATTCTTGAATTGATCTTAAATGACAAACTTATTTCTTGGTCCTATCCTAGATCTCAATTATTCACTATGAGGCCTGCTCCACCTTTAATCTTTGTGTTGGTGATTTTAACTCATTCTCCTCAGAACTGTTCCCTTGCTCAGAGGTTGAAAACAGAAATAATTTCCATCCTTTTCTCTTGGGTATATGTCAGCAGCCCACAGAAGCCTGAAATATACCTATGGATTAGTGTGCACCTAGAGGGGAAAGCTTTGAGTCATAGGAACCAAGAATACTTGTTTATTTAATGTAAATCAATACTTACTAAAAATCTGTTATTCTGGAGACCCTTTACTAGGCACCTATTAAGTTAGATAATAGACCTGTCCTTATTGGATTCATCTCAGTTCATTCCCTTTTTGGAAGATAATTTGGTTCAAGATCATTTTCAAGATTTATAGAATGTGGAGGTGTTAGTCTACCCAGCTACCTAGGATATATCTGCCTACCAAAGAGAGTTAGAATTGTATATGGTACTTTTGTACTTTAAAAGCAATATGAGATCAAGAGTTGTCCTTGGTGAAACATTTCAAATGAATTCATATGTTGAATGTTTATTTTTGGTTTTGCTCTGTAATCAGAGAAAACCAGTGATATAAATAATGTAATATATGAGAAAATTTTACTTACTACTGTTAGTATTTCTAACAGTTTATTGAGTAGTTTATAACAATAACAAAACATTCAAGATTGGAGACAGATAACAGAGAATTGAGGAAGTGAAAAGGAAAACCTTGATTTTTGCTTTGAATTTGCATTACTTGAGTATTTTTATATTATTTAATGTATTATTTAGCAAATGATATTAAAATCCAAAGAAAACCAAGTAGTAAGAACTATTTTTGAATGCATAAATAAGTGATAACTTCCACTATAAATATTTGAAAATAAAAGTTACAAAAATGAGTATTAAAATAAATCATAATCCTGCATCCATTCAATCTTTTATTCTTTTATTTTAAGATTATAAATCATAAAAGCTTTATATAACTTTTATTCTTTATCATTGTTTCTCCTTTGGTCTTTACCATCCCTACTAAAATTAAATTTTCTCCTCATCCTTTGTATAAGTTATTAACATGCTCAAGGTGATTTTACGTCTCATAATTTTTTGGGTTAAATGACGATTTCAATAAATTCTCTACATAAATTCTAAAGTTATATGATTCAGCTTACATTCAGGAAGAAAGGGCAAGTTAATTACTTTAGGTCTTCAGCCAGCTGCTTTTCTTTCATTTTTTTCCCCAGCATAACTCCTTATCTCAACTATTGTTTGTTTTAAGCAACATTGTTCATTATTTCCCATCTTACTTCTGAGACATATCTCAATCTAAACCTTAAGACTGAGATACCATTTCACCTCTGATCGCGCATTTCTGTAGAACTTATCTTTTCTTCAACTTTGCTTGAAAGCATGTTTTTGCCTTGGACCATGTCAAATTATGATAGCTATAGAGATTACCCCATACGATGCAATTGCAATGACTCCCTCTGTAATCACCACTGGATAAGTTATCTCCATGTTTCTGTGTTTTAATTCATTTAAATGAAATTATTGATTTAAATGTATTAACATATTCATCTAACAAATATTAAAATAACTACTATGCAGACTTGTACCAAAGTGTAAACTAAGGAAGTCCTGAATGTATTCTAGTGAATGAAACAGTCTGGGTTTGATCTTATGGAGTCTATAATCAAATATATAAAATGCTATGGTGCTGTTGATAATTTTTTTTTAAGTGTTATGTACATAACTACAGTGGAGATGAAAGCATCTTAAGTTCAGGTGGTCAGGAAAGAGTTTTGAGAATATGATGCTTATGATGAGAAATTAAAAATGTCGTTATTTTGACAAATGTGTAGAGAGGTTGAGGGTTGTGAGAAACACTACAGGGTGAGGCAATAAAATATGTGATGTCCTCGGAATGTAGTAAATAGCTTGGAGACTTAATGGGCGTGAAGAAAAGAGTAATTTTTCAGGCATAAGTAACAGTGTAATAGAGACAGGCGAGTCTGGAGGAACAGCAAAGATGTGATCATGAAGCGTTCGAGGACCCTGGCAAGAAAACTACTTTATTAACTGCAATGGAACATCTTTGAAGAGTTTTAAAGAGAAATATCTCTCCTTCTCTCTTTTTTTCTTCATTACTTCATTTCTTTCTTTTTTTTTTTTTCTTCATTTCTTTCTTCCTTATTTTTACCTATCAAACAGACATTGAGCTTGAACCTCATGACAGGTTCTGTGCTCAGTAGGTTGGCATATATAGCCGATCAGTCATAATTTTCTGTTCTTCAGAAGCTGTTAGTGGTTGGCTTAGCAGATCTTTTAGCACAGTTTTTTTTAATTGATATCCTATCATTATATCATTTACCTTCTGCTCAAATTAATAATAGAGTCCTTAAAGACAAGAACTCTTGGATTAAAATCACTCTTGTGACACCAAGCATCCCAGTCTCTGCAGACAAAGATTTTTGTGTGTGAAAAAGAGGGGTCTGAATATCTTAAGCATTACACATGAACTTCCTTGTTCATGTGTGGCTTCTGAAGTGGCAAGTCACACAAAAGTAGAAAGTGCTTAAAAGAAAGAAAAGTGAGGTGAGGAGAACAGACCTATAATGGACTCTTTGGAGTATTTTCTTGTCTACTCCAGAACCTGAAAGATGGTTCGGTCCTATAATAGCTGGCGTGAATTGTGTTCCAAAAGCTAAAAAAATCTTCAATGTCATTTCAAGCTTGGTAAGAGAAAGGATTATTAATTTGTGATCAAGCATCAGCTTTAGGAAGGAAAATATAAAAATTAGTCTTCACCTCATCCTTCAGGAAAACAGGAAAGGTAGCTAAATCAAAACAATGGATGGGAAAGTTTTGTAAATCTACATTGGAAATCACATATGCATACATGCACACAAAACAGCACAAATAAATTCAGTAAAACTAGAAATGGCAAAAATGATTACAACTTCCTGTTCCAAACAACGAAACTATTCTTGTTAACCAAGGCCTTGCAGCAGCACCCAAGACACAATCTTAAAAATGACTAGAATCCCCGAAGAGTATAAAAAACAGCAACTAGAGCAACTGATGTTATTTAAATTTTAATTAAAGCCACGATGATTAAAACTATGAATCAAATTGTCTCTCATAGTCCTGGAGAAAGAATGAAGCTGAATCTCACTAGGGTTTGGAATTTCACCGCCAAGCTAATTGTAAGAAAAGGCGTTCAGAGAGGAAGTCTTCCTGGAGAGATTCGGATGCTCACTAAAATCAGAGGGAATGCACATATGGAACTACAGCAGGCCAAGTTCACTTTTCCAGTCCTCCAATTCTGTATTTTCTCCGGTAGAGCAGTTAGTAAAGAGTCTGCCTGCAATGCAAGAGGTCTGGGTTCGATTCCTGAATTGGGAAGATCCCCTGGAAAAGGGAACAGCTACCCACTCCAGTGTTTTTGCCTGGAGAATTCCGGGGACAGAGGAGCCTAGCGGGCTATAGCCCATGGGGTAGCAAAGAGTCAGACACGCCTGAGCAACTAACACTTCATATTTTCTCTGGAAAGGAAAAATCAAATATTCAATAGCATTAAAAGAATATTAGCTTTATTAAATAAAACTTAATAAGAAGCTAATTTCTGTGTAAATGCAAAGAGAAGCTCTCAAAGGAAAGGCATTTCTTAGTTCAGCTCAATGTTCTTTTCTTTGCCCTACTTCTATTTAATATTATATCAAAATACAATCATATTCCTCTGTTTATTTTCTAAGCTATTCAATCTATAACAATTTTAAGGACAGGCTAACAATTAGGGTTTTGTTTAAGATACAGCAAGGAATGGAAATACAATCTAAAGAAACCAAGGACTACCAAGAAAAGGTAAACAAAAAATCAGTGATTAATGAGTATGAGCTAGGCAAAAAAAAAAGCCATAGCTTAGTACCTCTTGTATTTACACCTGCCTAAGACATAGGCATCCCTATGTGACCTCCAATCTCATCCCCATAATTACTTATTTCATATTTCAAATCACTTTCTCTGTCTGTTCATTCAACTATATGTCACCACATTAAGCCGACATATTTTCTTGAAATCCATGGGGAAGCCTCTATATTCAAGTAGCTTTCTGCACTACAGTTTGGATCTTCCTAAGACAACTTCTTCAGTTCCCTACATTTAGTACTTAAAACAACTTTCCACTAACCTATCGCAGTTCTGCTTTTATGTGTGTGTGTGTGTGTGTGTGTGTGTGTGTGAGTGTGTGTGTCTGTGTGTGTGTGTGTGTGTGAGTGTGTGTATGTGTGTGTGTGAGTGTGTGTGAGCTGTGCACTTTTTTCTCTGTTACCAAAACAAGCTGTATTTCTAACTGCACTCAGGGACTCACTGATACCCCAGATGGCTCAGAGGGTAAAGAACCCACCTGCTAATGCAGGAGAGGTGGGCTTGATTCCTGGGTCAGGAAAGACCCTGGAGGAGGGCATGACAACCCGCTCCAGTGCTCTTGCCTGGAGAATCCCATGGACGGAAGAGCCTGGGGGGCCACTGTCCATAGGGTCACAAACAGTCGGACACGACTGAAGCGGCTGAGCTTGCATCCCTGCATGCGGAACTTAGAGACTTGAAACGGTATTATCCATATTCTAAATTAGTCCCCCCCCTTTTTTTTCTTAATTTCTTCCTCGTTGTTATTCAGTTGGTCTTCTTAATTAGCAAAGAGCAACACAATTTCCAACACATGACTTTTGGATATCTTTTACCTTGTTTAATCTCTTACATTTAATTCTTAATTTAGCATGATTGCGATTATATAAGCTTAACCAATGTCAATAGGACTTTGTGGGAAAATAGAAAAAATGTAATACCTTTAATAGATAATTTTAAATAATTTTCAGTTCAGAAAAAGATCACATTTTTCATAGGACCACATTATTAACAGAAATATTTAGCAATCTACAAAACATCTATCAGCTTAATTGCCCATACTTATAATTGAATTTATTCTTACCTGTATGATAACTTCTTCTAAAATTTGTACAAGAATATTAAATGGATACTACTAGGAAATTTATTTTCAGCAGTCATTTTATAAAGTAAAAATAGTAATAAAGATATTACACATTTGCATCAATTATACCCATCTGGGGTTACAGTTACATGTGTGAAACTTATGGGAGAATTTTACAACAAATATACAATAAGCAGGATAATAGTTGTGATCTACCTTTAAAGCCAAAATGTTCCCATAGTTAAAATGTAACCAGTCTGTGGGACAGCTTCCCTGGTGGCTCAGAGGGTAAAGATTCTGCCTGCAATGCAGGAGACCCGGGTTAGATCCCTGTGTCGGGAAGATCCCTGCGTCGTGGGGAAGACCCCCTGGAGGAGGGCGTGGCAACCCGCTCCAGTGTTCTTGCCTGGAGAATCCCATGGACAGAGGAGCCTGGCGGGCTACAGTCCCTGGGGTCACAAAGAGCTGGTACCACTGAGCGACTAACACTTTACTTTTCACAAGTGCTCATCAATGCAATGTGCATGTTTAGCTTTACACTCTTTGTGTCTAAAAAGTTTCTGCCATGGTTTCTCGTTTAAAATGACACAGTGAATACAGTCATTTCTCCATACCGACAGATTCTCTGTCCATCAATTTTACATCCACATATTCAACTAATTGCAGATCGAAAATACTCAAAACAAACAAAAAAAAAAAATCCAGAAATTTTCAAAAACCAAAGCTTGAATTTGCTTCATTCTAGCAACAATTTACACAGAATTTAGGTATTATAAATAACTTAGAAAAGATTTAAAGTATATATGGGAGAGGATATGTGTAGGTTTTATGGAAACACTATGCCATTTTAGATAAAGCACTTGAGCATTCTATGATTTTGGTTTCCACAGGAGGTTCCAGAACCAATCTACCAAAATACTAAGGGATGACTATAGTGAGTTCATTTACACATTTCTCTTTCATGCAACTCATCATAGTAAAGACATTACTTTAAAATTAATTAGGGAGAGAGCCATTGTAAATTAATGAAAAACCTGATTTATAAAAGTTTTAAAGCCATTGTATATCTAATAAGTACATGCAAATGCATAGCATATAAGATAACAATCTAATGCTAATGATTTGTTAACCCATTGATGTCTTACCTGTCTCCTGTAATAAATATATAGTTCATAAACAACTAGTTGTTTTTTTCTAAATATACTTAATATATTTTATTTTTTTAAGTGGCAAAATATTCCTCTTCTAGTTTTTATTTACACTACTATTTGCTCTGTTCATACTTTATTCAAAGACAGTTCAAAGGTATGAGCATACCTAGGGTTTATTGCAGATTCTGTTTCATATTATCATGATAAGTGAATATCACAATAAAACGGAGGCTTCCCAGGTGGCTCAGTGGTAAAGAATCTGCCTGCGATGCAGAAGATACAGAGGACAACATGAGTTCAATCCCTGGGTCGGGAAGATCCCCTGGAGGAGGACGTGGCGTTCCACTCCACTGTTCTTACCTTGGAGAATCCCATGGACAGAGGAGCCTGGCTACAGTCTATAGGGTCACGCAGAGTCGGACACGACTGAAGTGATTGAGCACGCATGCACAATAAAGTGAGTTACACAAGCTTCCTGGTTTCTCAGTGCATGTAAAAGTTATCTTCATCCTACACCACAGCCTATTTAGTGTACTAGCATTATGTCTAAAAAAAGTATATTCTTTAATTAAAAAATACTTTATTGCTAAAAATTACTAACCATCATCTGAGCCTTCACTGTCATAATATTTTGCAATAGTAACATCAAATACCACTGATCACAGCTAACCATAATAAATGTAAAAATAATACAAAAGCTTGAAATACTAAAAGAATTACTAAAATATTACACAGAGACACAATATGAGCTAATGATGCTTGGAAAATGACTCTTATAGACATTCGCAATACCACAGACCTTCAATTTGTAAAAAAACAGCAACAAAAAAAAGCAATATCTGTGAAGCAGAATAAAATGAAGCACAATTAAATGAGATATGCCTAAAAATATCAATATAGCTCTGCTGAATTATCCTGAAAAACAAAACAGCTTCCACAAAACCAACAGAAGAATTCTTCAATGTTGATAATATGACAACCCTTTCCATATTCATAAAACAAGCTCTAGTTCTAAATTTATTAAATAGAATTGATATTTTTCCTCACAATGTAAAGAAAGCATCTGCTATTTTGAGTTGACATAATTTCAACTCTTCATGGTAAGCTGTGCTTTCTTCTACATCCATGTTATTTAGGCTGCTACATATCTTTAAAGATTTTGCATTTTGAAGAATATTTATCATCAATCTAAAAGGAAAATTGAAAGATATAACATTAACCACCATTTCTCTCTTATTTATTGAAACTCTATTGTATTTGTACCATTTCTATTTAGAACATGTCTGTACTGTTTTATTCCACAGTGTGGATAACCTCTTACATTTGACAAATAATCTATGATTATTAATATAATGTTCATTACATGCTACTCTTGAGCAAGTTGAGTCAGAGGTTCAACTTTAGTACAAGTTATTTGAATTCTTAAAACTGCCACTAACAGACAAACCAGATAGGTGATTTTCTGTCCTTAATAGAATATGAATTCCAAGGAGACAGATGTCTAAATGACCCTAATTGAAATTTTATCTTTTTAAATTTCATTTAGTCTGAGTGGATTGATTATATTATTAAATGTTTATTACAGTCTAAGCTTTGGCCTTTATGGCTAGGAAATATAGTAATTAATAACAGAAATGTAGCCATCATGCTATTCTTCATTTCAGTTCAATCACACAGTCGTGTCCGACTCTTTGTGACCCCATGATCCACAGCACGCCAGGCCTCCCTGTCCATCACCAGCTCCCAGAGTCCACCCAAACCCATGTCCATTGAGTCAGTGATGCCATCCAACTATCTCATCCTCTGTCATCCCCTTCTCCTCCTGCCCTCAATCTTTCCCAGCCTCAGGGTCTTTACAAATGAGTCAACTCTTCGCATCAGGTGGCCAAAGTATTGGGGTTTCAGCTTCAACATCAGTCCTTCCAATGAACACCCAGGACTGATCTCCTTTAGGATGGACTGGTTGGATCTCCTTGCAATCCAAGGGACTCTCAAGAGTCTTCTCCAACACCACAGTTCAAAAGCATCAATTCTTCAGCACTCAGCTTTCTTCAATGTCCAACTCACATCCACACATGACCACTGGAAAAACCAAAGCCTTGACTAGATGGACCCTTGTTGGTAAAGCAATGTCTCTGCTTTTAATATGCTATCCAGGTTGGTCATAACTTTCCTTCCAAAGAGTAAGCATCTTTTAATTTCATGGCTGCAATCACCAACTGCAGTGATTTTGGAGCCCAGAAAAACAGTCAGCCACTGTTTCCACTGTTTCCCCATCTATTTGCCATGAAGTGATGGGATCGGATGCCATGATCTTAGTTTTCTGAATGTTAAGCTTTAAGCCAACTTTTTCACTCTCCTCTTTCACATTCACCAAGAGGTTCTTTAGTTCTTCACTTTCTGCTGTAAGGGTGGTTATCTGCATATCTGAGGTTATTGATACTTCTCTTGGCAATCTTGATTCCAACTTGTGCTGCATCCAGCCCAGCGTTTCTCATGGAGTACTCTGCATACAAGTTAAATAAACAGAGTGACAATATACAGCCTTGACGTACTCCTTTTCCTGTTTGGAACCAGTCTGTTGTTCTGTGTCCAGTTTTAACTATTGATTCTTGACCTGCATATAGATTTCTTAGGAGGCAGGTCAGGTGGTCTGGTATTCCCATCTCTTACAGAATTTTCCACAGTTTATTGTGATCCACACAGCCAAAGGCATTGGCATAGTCAATAAAGCAGAAGTAGATATTTTTCTGGAACTCTCTTGCTTTTTCAATGATCCAGTCAGTGTTGGCAATTTGATCTCTGGTTCCTCTGCCTTTTCTAAATCCAGCTGGAACATCTGGCAGTCCACAGTTCACATACTGTTGAAGCCTAGCTTGAAGAATTTTGAGCATTTCTTTGTTAGCTTGTGAAATGAGTGCAATTGTGCAGTAGTTTGAATATTCTTTGGTATTGCCTTTCTTTGGGATTGGAGTGAAAACTGACCTTTTCCAGTCCTGTGGCCACGGCTTAGTTTTCCAAATTTGCTGGCATATTGCAACACTTTAATAGCATCATATTTTAGGATTTGAATTAGCTCATCTGGAATTCCATCACCTCCACTAACTTTGTTGGTAGTGATGCTTCCTAAGGTCCACCTGACTTCACATTTCAGTACGTCTGCTCTAGGTTAGTGATCATACCATTGTGATTATCTGGGTCATGAAGATCTTTTTTGTACAGTTCTTCTGTGTATTCTTGCCACCTCTTCTTAATATCATCTGCTTTTGTCAGGTCCATACCATTTCTGTCCTTTATTGAGCCCATCTTTGCATTAAATGTTCCCTTGGTATCCAATTTTCTTGAAGAGATCTCTAGTCTTCCCAACTGCATCTCTATTCCTCATACCCATCTTGAAAAGTCTCCATCTTTATATCTATAGTTGTGGAAAATGTTTTTGCTAGTATTCAGGGAGTTTTCATAGATAGTCCTCTGTATGTAGTTGAAATTTTGGTGTTTACCTGTGAGGGGGCAAGTCTGCCGTCTCCCATTCCACCATTTTAATCCCACCTCCTGAGATTCAAACAGCTCGAGCAAATTTCAGGGTTATTTTTGGCAAATTTAACTCATGTTATCTTCACAGTAGCTGCTGATGTGTGAAGCTATGTAACATTTTCAGGTTGAAAATCATTAGCCTAGGTGTTTGAGGAGTCTATATAGGAAACAGAAAATGGAACAAACTGGAGATGATACTTTAAAGGTAGCTTTAAAGTTACGTCATGAATAATCTTCACTGCATGTTATGGAGTATGTAATATTTTGGAGGGTGAAAGAGAAATATATAAACAAATCTGCTATTATGAAGCTGACTGATGTAAATGACATATATTTCACAATTATTAATCCTTCCTTTCCTTGAAAGCATGATAATTATTGCTTTTATAATTTGAATGTTTTTGCCTTGAGATTTTTTATTCATTCTATTTTATATTTTACTATTAAAAGAATTTATTATTTAAACAAGTTATTTATTTACTTATATATAGGTTTTCCAAGGTGGTGGCCACGTTTTATGTTTCCATATGTCTTCCTTTTTATCCATCACACTGACATTTTATGATCTGTCTTGAAAAACGTTTATTAATTTAGTTCACTTTAATTGTGGAATTAAGCTATTTGAAATATACATTTGTGTAAATATATTAATTAGTACTAATCTTAAGAGAAAAAATGTGTATTCATGGCAAGTATATTCAATGGCATTTTGTAAAATTTGCAAATATATAAGCATCAAGCATATTTGTTTTAGAAGCTGAAATATAAAATGAATAAAAGTTATAATGCCACTTCCTTTTTTCCTTGCTTATTTATATTAATTTAACATGTTTTCCGAGGAAATCATCATGACTCACTTATGTACTTTATATATGCAAAACCCACATGTAACAGGATGTACATGTGTCAATAGATTGAAAAAGATAAATTGTATGATTTTATTACTAGACAAAGAGTAAGCATTTAACAAAAGCCAGCATTCATTTGTGATTTTAAAAAAATGACAAATTTTGAACAGAAGGGAATTTATTCATGTGACAAAGAACAACTACAGGAAAAAACTATAATATCGTGGAAATAAACAAGATGCCTTCTCCCTAAAATAACATGCAGGACGAGGATGCTCTATCTCACTGCTGCTAATCAAGATTGCACTGGATATCCTACCTAGTGCAGTCAGACAAAAAAAAGAAAAAGAAAAAAAAATACAGATTTGAAAGGAAAATTTAAAAAAAAATTTTTTCACATATGGCATACTTATCTATTTAGATTTTATTTTTAAATTTTTGAAAAAGCAAGTGATTACAGATGTTTGCAAAATACACATAAGTCAATTGTTTCCCCATGTACCAGCAATAAGCAATTGGAATTTGAAATTAAAAACCCACCACTGTTTATACTAGAACAAAAAAGAAAGAGAATATTTATGTACAAATCTAACAATATATATACAAGATTTATTTGAAAAAATTCCAAAACTCTGATGAAAGAAATTAAAGAATATCTAAACAAATTAAGAGACTTTACCTGTTCATGAGATGGCAGACTCAATAAGAGTAAGATTTCAATTCTTCGCAAATTTATCCACCAAGTGAACACAATCCTATTCAAAATTCCAAGTTATTTTGTGGACTTTTAAAATAGTATTCAAAAGTTTATCCTGAAAAGCAAAAACCCAGAAGAGCCAACATATTTCTTTCAGTTCAGTTCATTTCATTTCAGTTCCGTTCAGTTCACTCACTCAGTCAAGTCCAACTCATTGCGACCCCATGGATTGCAGCATACCAGGCCTCCCTGTCCATCACCAACTCCCGGAGCTTACTCAAACTTAAGTTCATTGAGTCATTGATGCCATCCAACCATCTCATCCTCTGTCTTCTCCTTCTCCTCCCACTTTCAATCTTTCCCAGCATCAACATCTTTCCCAATGCATCAGTTCTTTGCATCAGGTGGCCAAAGTATTGGACTTTCAGCTTTAGCATCAGGCTTTCCAATGAATATTCAGGACTGATTTCCTTTAGGATGGACTGGTTGGATCTCCCTGCTGTCCAATGGTCTCTCAAGGATCTTCTCCAACACTACAGTTCTAAAGCATCAATTCTTTGGCGCTGAGCTTTCTTTATAGTCCAACTCTCACATCCATACATGACTACTGGAAAAACCATAGCTTTGACTAGACAACATAATACTGAAGAACAAAGTAGGACAGATACTACTCTACTTTAAGACTTACCATGAAGCTACGTGAATCGATACAGGGTGGTACTGGCAAATAAACAAAGAGACCAGTATAATGGAATAGAGAGACCAGAAACAGATTTATACAAATGGAGTCAGCTGATCATTGGCATGGAGCAAAGGCCATGCAATGGAGAACAAAGACTTTTCAACAAGTGGTACTGGAACAAATGGACAATCAAATGTAATCACATGAATTTAGACACTGAAATTAAGCTTTCCACTTACAAGTAACAAAAGGAATCATAGACCTAAATGTAGAATTCAGAACTATAAGCTCTGGAAAACAACCCAGTTGAAAACCTAGGTGACCTTGGTTGGCTATGACGTTTTAGATACAACAGGGGAAAAAAAAAAAAACTGTTCATGAAAGAAAATTGGAAAGTTCAACAACACTAACATTAGAAACATCCACTCTGTGAAAAATACTACTAAAAAGTGAAAAGACAAGCCAAAGACCTAGAGAAAATATTTGCAAATAACATTTTAGGTAAAGGACAGATATCCAAATTACACAAAAATTTCGAAAAGCTCAACAATAAGAAAATAAAAATCAATTTAAAAGTGAGAAAAAGATCTGGACTCCTCAATATAGAAGATGTATATTGAATAAGCAAGTGAATATGTAGTTAATGTCATTGGTTAAGAGAGATTTGTAAATAATACAAGGAGATACTACTATGCACCTGTTAGGATGGTGAAACTCTGGAACACCAACAACTCAAAATACTGGAGGGGATGCAAAGCAACAGAACATATCATTCATTGGTGAACGGAATGCAAAATGATACAGCTGGTTTGGAGAAGTTTCACAGCTTCCTACAAAGGTAAACATAGTCTTCTCATATAATCCAGCAATTATGTCTCTAAGTGTTTACTAAAATTAGTTAAAAATATATGGTCACACAAAAACAGAGAAAATATTGTTTATGGAAACTATATTCATGCCAGTGAATTGGAAGCAACAAAGATGTCCTTCAATAGATAAATGGATAAAGAAGCTATGGTACTTCTATACACTAGTATATAATTCATTGCTAAAATGTAATGAGGTTTCAAGGGATTCCCTGGTGGCTCAGATGGTAAAGCGTCTGCCTGCTGTGCAGGAGACCGGGGTTCAATCCCTGGCTCAGGAGGATCCCCTGGAGAAGGAAATGGCAACCCGCTCCAGTACTCTTGCCCAGAAAAATCCCATGAACAGGGGAGCCTGCCAGGCTACAGTCTACAGGGTCGCAAAGAGTCAGACATGACTGAGTGACTTTACTTCAAGCTATAAAAAGACATGGAGGAAACTTACATATATATTGGTAAATTAAAGAGATAAAGCTGCATACTGTATAATTTCAATTACGTGGAACTCTGTAAAAGGAAAAAACTATAGAGATGGTAAAAAGATGAGATTTCCAAAGGTCTGGGGGAAAAAGGAATAGGGGGACCAGAAGGGTTTTAGGGCAGTGAAACCATCCTATATGATACTCTAATGGTAGTTATGTGACCTGCATTTGCCAAAACCCATAGACCTGTACAACGTAAAGTGTACTTAATACAAGCTGTGAGCATTAGTTAGAAACAATATGTAAGTACTGATTCAATTATAACAAATCTACTATATGAAGGCAAATTTTAATCATAGTGAAACTGGGTGGGGCCCTTAGTGGGGGAAATAGGTACTCTATGAAAACACTTTGCATTTTATTTTCTAATTTTCTATAAACCTAAAACTACCATAAGAAATAGTCATTATTTTAAAAAATCACTAATGTTACTAACAATGATGCTATTGTTATAGGGGCTAATCTAAAATGATTGATGTGAAACAGTTCATGATTTGTGTCAAGCTCACACTTCACTTTACATTGCTGGTACAAACACTTGATTAAGTGACTTTGGCATTCATCAGGTATTCAGTTCATGTGCTTTATTTATTAATATTACATTGGAGATGGTCTATGTTTCTATCTTCACCTTCCAATTTTTAATGATAATTATTTTCTAATGTAGAAAGAAAGAAAGAAAAGAAAGTGGAGTCGCTCAGTCGTGTCCAACTCTTTGTAACCCCATGGACTGTAGCCCACCAGGCTTCTCCGTCCATGGGACTTTCCAGGCAAGAGTACTGGAGTGGGTTGTCATTTTCTCCTCCAGGGGATCTTCCCGACCCAGGGATTGAACCCGGTTCTCCCACCTGGTAGGCAGACACTTTACCGTCTGAGCCACCAGGGAAGAATTAATGTAGGTGTCTGATAAAAAGCTAAATAATTTAAATTCTACAGTTATATAGTTCTTGGAACTTACTTCATTTCATGCCTTGGATAGGTATTCTTTCTTTCACATGTTTATTAAACTTTACATTAAAAAACTACACACAGACTTTAAAATATATTACTTTAAGTAGTATTTTCTTTCTTCCTCCCTGTTTATCATCCTGTATCTATCCATGTATCTGTGCAGACATTCTCCATTAAAAATAATTTAATATCTTCAGTGATACCATTAATAACGCTTTGCTCAATAATATCATGTCTAATCACTTTAAGGGACTGATTACTGTAAATAATTCATAAGAAGACTACCAAACCAAAAAATTGAAATTTTAGAAAGCTTAAGTTAAGTTTACAGTATTTTGCCAGGTGAATTTATATAGTGTTTTAGGGGACTTAAACGGAAAACATGAATGTTTGTATTAATATGTAACCGAAAAGTGCAATTTTTCTGTTATGAATACTCAACCTGACATTGTTGAAGAATGATGTATGGTACTTTACGAGCTCTTGAATTTTGGAGTCAGCCATATTCTCTTATGTCTAGATGATTTAAAGACTTTTAGGTTCTTTTTTGCTGCCCCAAACAATACAGGAATTAATATTTGCCCCAAAACTATTATATTAAACTTCTCAAAGTTAATTTGTACTTGACTCTTGAAGAAAAGAGTGTTCAACAAAAACTATCTTCCCAAACCAAATAAATGAAAAGATTTTTCATACTTTAATTAAAAAAAATTTGAGCCCATACTTCTAGTAATTTTAAAAAATCTTTATCTTGATTTTTAAAGGGGAGCAGAGCTATTTTCTGTTTGTTTCTAAACCTTAAGTGCTGAACTGGAAAGAATTTAAGTTACAGACACCCTTAATGAAGGATGCACCTAATTAACACAGAAATCCAGCCCACCCTGAGCCAAGCTTTTCAAGGATGAGTCTGTGTATCCTGCACTGCATAGTTAGGGTGTTTCCCAGCCCTTCTGTTAGTGTTTTCCTTTTTTATTCTTTTAATCTCCCTTTCTCCCCTTCTGTGACCACAGTTTAATATTAGCATTTTAAATTTTGTCTTGTGAGAAAATAACCAAAATGGAAATTTTTTAAATGTTCACGTCCCTAAAATCTCTGATATTTTGTAGGTAATACAAAATATAGCAAAAACCAAGGTTGTCTTTTCTCATATAAGACTTCATCTCATGCAACGTTAATATTTATCTTCCTCTTATAGTCCTAATTTCCAATTCTGTCTTGAATATGTATGAAAGAGGCCATGTAGGTACAGTGTTCAAGATTACTAAAGAAATGCAGTCATTAATTCAAAGCACTAGAATTTCAATTTAATATCAGATGGCTATTTTCATATAACTTAGGTCTGTGTGTAAAAATATGTAAATATGAAACTGGGCAAAACACTGTTGAAATGAAAGGATAATTTTCATTTAATAAAAAGTGTGACCTTCAAGTCTTTATGAAAGAAAAGACAAGCTACTTCAGTGAGTTGCTATTTATGCATTTAAAAAATCAGAAAATCATGCCAAACCAGATATATATATATATAACAAGGCATAAACACATCTACTTTCATAAAGATGACTTCAACTTTGATATAGTTTTGGAAAAAAATATTCTGAGTATCTTTCAAAGTCATATTTAAGATTCCTAAATAGTTTAATTTTAAATATAGATAAATATCATTAGCAAATACAGATTTCTAAAAGGTAAAGTACACCAGTGGATTTATGAAATATAACATTTTTAACAAGTATTATATGAATAAAAAGGAAATATAATCAAAAATTTAAAACATACAAGGAAAAAATATTTCATTTTTTAAAAATTAACTGTTACGTAATTTAATTGTAATGATGAAAATGAATAGTAATTGATTCAGTTTTTAGATTTGTTTTTAAGTAATGAGCTGCCATATGTTATTTAATCAGGAATGCTGCTATTCCTGTATGTTTATTATGTTTAATTAATATTGCACTTTTCTCATTACACCTTAAATAATTTTTGTCATCAATAAAAAGTTTGGAAATGGGACTGAATGAGAATCTTCTGGTCAATTCTTCAAAAGAAAGTTGTCCCATTCATAGGTATTTCAGTTTATATTAGTGGAACTTACAGAGACTAGGAATTCTGGAAGAATCTATTTCAGACATCACTCTGTGAACTGTAAACATACTCCAAGTCTTCCTCTGACAGAGACAAACCCGCACACTTCTATTCTTAAAGTAGCCAGATTAAGATGGAAAACTACTTCCTGGCAAGATCAGTTTAGTTCAGTCGCTCAGTCGTGTCCAACTCTTTGCGACCCCGTGAACCGCAGCACGCCAGGTCTCCCTGTCCATCACCATCTCCTGGACTTCACCCAAACCCGTGTCCATCGAGTCGGTGATGCCATCCAGCCATCTCATCCTCTGTCGTCCCCTTCTCCTCCTGCCCCCAATCCCTCCCAGCATCAGGGTCTTTTACAATGAGTCAACTCTTCGCATCAGGTGGCCAAAGGATTGGAGTTTCAGCTTCAGCATCAGTCCTTCCAATGAACACCCAGGACTGATCTCCTTTAGGATGGACTGGTTGGATCTCCTTGCAGTCCAAGGGACTCTCAAGAGTCTTCTCCAACACCACAGTTCAGAAGCATCAATCCTTCGGTGCTCAGCTTTATTTATGGTCCAACTCTCACATCCATACATGACCACTGGAAAAGCCATAGCCTTGACTAGACGGACCTTTGTTGACAAAGTAATGTCTCTGCTTTTTAATATGCTGCCTAGGTTGGTCATGAGACATGCAAGAACTGTTTACATTTACATACATATACACATACACACACATGCAGAATACACAATGCATGTTTATGTAATAATAGTTCATTTTTATGTTTTATTAGTAGTACTTGTGTTCAAAATACGGGTCTATGATAGTCTGGGGCTGTCATTAAAGGACGAGAATGAGAAATGTGATTCCTACGTGCCCAATCATGTCTCTTCATTGTGGTGCTTCAGGTGCTGTGTGAAAAGTAAAAGTTAGCCCACAGTCGCGTCCGACTCTGATTCCACAGACTCAGCCCGTCCGGCTCCTCTGGCCGTGGACTCCTCCAGGCACGCGTGCGGGGCGGGGCCGGGGGGGGGGGGGGGGGGCCTTTCCTCCTGCAGGCGCTGTGTAAGTTCCGATCATAGTGCGAAGTCCGAGGGCCACGTTTAACTGCTACGTGGTTGCTTTCATTTTACAATTTGCTCTGTTCTTTTCCTCCATGATTTAAGCTTACACTTTTGTACAGTGTCACCCTCTTACTATTTTATTTTGGCTTGGGTCCTGCACAAAATTTAACTTGGAAATTCTCATTTTGCAGCAAACCGTCCCCCATCCCCTCACACTCCTAGCTCCAGTTCCTCTCCATCCATCTCCTCTATTGTGAGTTTTACTGTGAAGCTATTTAATATATTAACATCAACATTTGAGGTTCTATTAACTCTGTGCCTTTTCACTGCAAAACCACTGCTGGATTCAGTACAAAGTATTCAAGGGGAATTCAGGCAGATCAATCCAGACAATAATGTACAAAAGACTTGGGACATCAGACTGTGGAGGGAAAAGATAACCTGGGGAGAATTTTGGTTTGGAATCCTCTGAGTTTTGGACCTGTTAACTCTCTATTAGAAAACCCTAGTCCCATGTGTGCCAAAAATGCAATAAAATCAGAATCTTAATTCACGATTCTTCAAAATATCTTTTTCCTTATTAAAAATATAATACATGTATGTTGGAAAATATGAAGAGATGTAAAAAATACTTTAAGCAGTGAAACATCATAAATGTTATCCTTTTTGTCATTTGTATTAGAAAAATGTGATCATTATCTTAATATAAATTTACTGAAGCACCTTTTAAAATAAATAATTCAATACCATAAATATCTTTTTGAGCACATTGCTTTAATGGTTGTAGATTGTCACATTATACACCTATGGAATAATTTATCTATAATTTTCCTCATTTATTTTTAATATTAATAATGCTGATATGAGAAATGTCATTCATAAATCCCTGTGTATGAGGTCACTTTCTTAGGTTAAAGTACTAGACATGTTCCTTAATGCTGCTGGTGCTGCTAAGTCGCTTCAGTCCTGTCCGCCTCTGTGCGACCCCAGAGTCGGCAGCCCACCAGGCTCCCCCGTCCCTGGAATTCTCCAGGTAAGAACACTGGAGTGGGTTGCCATTTCCTTCTCCAATGCATGAAAGCGAAAAGTGAAAGTGAAGTCACTCAGTTGTGTCCGACTCATAGTGACCACATGGACTGCAGCCCACCAGGCTCCTCCGTCCATGGGATTTTCCATGCAAGAGTATTGGAGTGGGGTATGTTCCTTAATATATGTGACTAAATTTCTTTTGGTGAAAAAAGAAAGTAATTGACAGAATATGGTGATGTTAATCTGAATGCCCGATTTCAAACATAGGACATTACTTTCATCTTAACATTTTATATAATTTGACAAATTTAAAAATTATCTGTCATTATTCTTTCTATTTTATCATTTTTTATTACTAGCAAGTGATAAGTTGCATAAAATTTTACATATTTTTAGCTATTTTATTACTTTTCCAGTTAATTGTTCTTACTCATTGCCCAATTGCTCTCTGGAATTGTTTATATTTTTAATTCCTTCTTAATAATTATGCTCTATAACTAAGGTATTAAAAATGTGTCATTTATTAGAGCATAATTTTTCTTTCCTTTTATTCTTTTTATGCTGTTCTTGGCATACATAGTTTTAAATTTATATTATCAAATCTATCATGTTAGGCATTTACACAGATGATATATGGCCTTGTAAAACTCTTTGTGTAAAAATTTCACCTCTAAAAATATAAGCTTCCTTGTATCCTTCATCTTTTCTAAAATACTTAGCATTTAATATACACATTTAAATTCATGAGAAAAGTTACTTTCTGGTTTGGTTTTCTAGTGTTTGAATGTCTTATTGTAAACATACAAACAACAGCTTGGGGAGTATTGTGATTATCTACTTGAAACTGGTAAAGAGTCATCACTATTTTAAATAAAGAGTGGTTACATGACTCGAATAAAAAGAAGCCTGTTTTACTAAAACGCACAAGACAGCATAAACTCTCTTCCCCACCTTTCACTGATGGGAACACAGGAAGAATGTGATGATCAGATCATTTTACTCTCCTCTTTTGATCAGAGATACGGATCTAGCTCTTGAGCAACCTCCCAGGAAAAACTTACTGGAAACAGAGTTACTTAAAACTTTTTGTACTTGACTTGTGATATTCATCTAACATTAGACTCAAAAACATATTCAATCTGTCTCTTACATTTTCAGGACTTGGGCAAGAATACACATAAAGACTCACCATACATGAAAGTAGCTTAAAATTTAAGCCGTCATACTTTTCATTAAAATATATCTTATATTTATACCTTGACAAATACTCTTCACGATGACCTGGAAGGCCAGGTTCAGATGGAGAGTTCTCTGCCCCTTATATATCCATGGCTGAACAGCAGAGGATAGGGAGAGCTGGGCACTGCCTTCAAGTTCCCGGCCAGGGAGCCTCTCCTTGGTTCTCACGAGGGTGCGTGTGGACAATCAAGTCCAGGCCCCTGCTCCTCCCAGTCCAAACCCCATCTAAGTAGCCAATCAAAATACTCTTCAAGGCTCAGATACACAGAAACCAGAATGACACTCAGGGTCTTGTGGTACAATTACCAGGTTTCTGGAGCATAGTCTAGAGTGGAGAGTGTTACGTTCTAAGTGGGAAACTCTCCTTGGCCCTGAAATCCCTGATCCCGTGGAAAGGGGTGTAGCCATAGGCAGTGAAGTGCAGGACTCCTTAAAATTCAAGATGCTCTGAAGCAAAGATTCCTGTGCTTTGTAATCTGTTAATTGGGCTTAAGGTCTTAGCTTGCTCATCACTGAGAAGACAAACTAGAAGGTGGGCGTCAGGAAAGGCATGAGGGGGGAAAACCCTAGAAAGCTTTTTAAATGACTCTCCCTTTCATTGGTTGTTCTGAAGTTATTGTGGTCTAAATGACACTTTTCTTAGAACTAAATGATGGAAATATATTTAAGACAAACGTGCATAAAGCAGTTTAGAAACGTGATTGATGTTTCTACAGCAGTAATATCCATCTTCAAACACTTTACAGAGCTATCCCACTGATTAGCTTCCATTTAAAATGGTGACTTACATTCATTAGGGTTCTATTATTCCAGTATTATGGTTTCACGCATAACAGTTTCAAAGCAACAATTTTTGGCAACATAAGGAATGGAATGTTTCAAGGAGCAAGAATTTTTGTTCTTGCTGGTTTCCATGTGATAAACTCTGTGAGTATATTCAGAGATCTTTGCAAATGACAAGTCTGTAATTTGGTAATATGGTCTATAATACAAATGATAAAGCAAGCACAAAAGACGATGTATCTCCTGTCTACTCTCTCGAGCTACAAGTTATTTGTACCCTGTTATACTAACTGGAGCTGTTATTTTAACTAGTTTCTGTACTATAGAAAAGAAAGCAATGATAAAATAAATGTGGTATACCCACATAATAGATATCACTCAGGAAAATGAATTAAAAATTTAAAAATGAATTACTGATATGTGCAAAAAACATAGATGGATGTCAAAAACATTGTGTTGGGAACTAAAGCTGACTACAGAAGCATACATATGGCATGATTATATCAACATGAAATTCTAGAAAGATCCAACAGTATTAGGAAGAAGATCATAAGGCCTCCCTACCAAAGCAGTGGCATGACCCTTGAACCATCTTCACCCACTAGCTCAGGGGCCTGCAGACAGAGACTTCAGGTCTCCATTCTACCCACCGGTGTCTGGCACTACTTTTGGGACCACATGGGCCCACGTCCCATTCACCAATGGGCTGACACCAGCTCCGGGCCCCGCAGAGCCTACAGGAGAGATCACAGGAGCTGGGTCCACCACCAGTGGGCAGACAGCACCCAACACTCTCATCACAGCTGTGCCGAACAGTCTGCCAACATCAGCTCCAGGACTACCGAAGCGCCACAGCCTGCGGTGTCAGGATCCTGGTCCAGTTCTACCCACAGAGAGGCTAACGCCAAGTTTGGAAAGTGAACCCTGTGGCCAGTTATATATCAGAGATGTCATAGCGGGCACCCCACTAGACAGCTATCATTAGACCCAAGATCCTGGACACGCAAACACTCACTATGCGTCCTGGTTCCCCCTGCCTCTCTGCCAGCCCTACCCTCTGCCACCCCACCCATCAGGGGGCTGACACCCGCTCTGAGACTCCTTGGGCCTCTCAGCAGCCCTGGGACTGGGTCCCACTCAATAGCTTTGGGACACCCCAGACCCTGCAGCTAGCATGTCAGGAACAGGCTTTGCTTATTAACAGGCAGGCGCTAAATCAGAAACTCCTGACCCCACAATCAGTCATCCTATGTGCCATCTCCTACTTGAGAGTCCCAGATAGGATCAAAGCAAAGAGGGCCACAGCAAGATACACTGTGATTAAAATGACAAAAATTAAGTATAAAGAGAGAATATTAAAAGCAACAAGAGATAAACAGTAAGTTATGTACAAGGGAACTTCTGTTAGGCCATCAGCTGACTTTTCAGAAGCAATTCTGTAGGCTAGAAGGGAGAGGTGCAATATATTTAGTGTGATAAAAGGGGAAAATATATATATATATATATATATATATATATATATATATATGTATTTGTGAGTGTTTGTGTGTGTGTATACACAGAAACAAACAAACAAAAAAATCCACATTTCTCATATCTAGTACTGAAGACTAGATGAGACATAATAATGCTTTAAAATATTAAAAAAAATAAAATTAGGATATAGAAAACATAATCAGCTAAGGTTTTCAAATACACAGGCAGAAGGCACTTTGGACATTTTAGGATTCAGAAAGTATGGAACTCATAGTGTATCCTTTCTTTAAAAAATTACTCACGAATGCACTCTGAAACCCATTTTCTTATGTTTTACTTTATGCTAGCTCTCAGTTGTGCTCATATTATGTCCCTCTTGATGCTAAAAGAACAAAAAACTTTGTGGTTTCTGCTCTAAGAGCACCCCATTAGTTTAATGCCATATTTTCCTTTGTGCACCAGAGGATCACCCTCCCAGAGATGCAAGCTTCTGAGGTGAAGGGACTTCATTCTTATCTTGGAGGAAGAGATCAAAATGCATTACAAACAAATCATTCTCACCTCACCCCATTGGCCTTTTCACTGCTGCCATGCCCTGGGCTCATGCATATGAATGAAAGCTCACTAATTAAGAAAAACAAAAGGGTTTACAAGGATCTGTTTCACTGCATGACTGTAAGGAAAAGGGAAGATGAGAAGTGTGAGCAAGCAGTGGATATCAGTCATTGCCCTACACATAGTTGTTGAAGTCAGCTATGAATAATGTTCTTCAATAAAGATTATTTAAAAATTCACAGGGCTCTCAAATAAGAACTAAGACTTCATAACTACAAATGTTTCTTATATGTTAAATGAAGCATGGTACATGCCCAAAGAACTGACGTTGATTGCAGAGTCCACCTAAAGCTTCCTTTTAAAAGGATGTATAAAAAGGGGGGCACATAGAATAGGATGATATATAGTTGTAATGAGCAGTGCAAACAGGACTAAAGCTTCCAGAGAAAAGGCTAAAATTTCCAATGATCCTGAAGATGACAACAAATTATGAACTAAACCAAAAACAAAAACAAAAACAAACAAACAAAAAAAAAATAGCAGATCTTTTAGTGATTTCTTATTAAACAAATGGCAAAACAAAAACATTAATGTTTGAGGTAATGGTACAATGTCAAAGGTTGTGTGAATGCGCGATGTGTTTTGCCGAAAGTTTTCACTTTCATCTCAGGTTCAAAGGGCTTATTAACAAAAAAAAGTCACTCATTCTATACAAATAAATAATACTAATATTTATTAGAGAATTATTTAGCTTACTTTCAATGCACCAATATTAAAAGAAAAGAGAAATAGAAACAGCAGAGGACATATCACCAAATCGGGCTTTGACCAACACGCGGACTCAAATAGCGCGGAGAAGTCCCATGACCCAGCACATCTGGAGTACCGGCTGGAAAGGTCTCAGGCAGCGCCTCCACTCCACGGTCAGACTGCAAAGGTTGCAGTTTGGGCTTCCCGTTTATAATCCCCAGGCCGCAGATGGATATCATCAGACTGGAGGCGAAACTGCAGCTCTCTTATTATTACTATTCTTTACAATGCTGCTCGCTTTGTTCTGCAAATCTTGGAAAGTTGCTAAACCCAGGGGTGGTTGGCCAGACATCCTCCAGGGACTTAACAAATTCCAAAGATCTGCTTCCCATTATTGTGTTTTTATTCCAACACTCTCAGCAGGTGTGGCTGAAACCGCAGTAGTTGAAGCCTAAATAAGACTATTTATATAATTTCCCTAACAGCGTGCTCAGGCCTGTCTGACTCTTTGCCACCCCATGGATTGTAGCCGCCAGGCTCCTCCATCTGTGAAATTTTCCAGGCAAGAACACTGGGGTGGGCTGCCATTTCCTTCTGTGAGGCGAGCAGAAGTAACGCAGCTTAGATTAGGAGTCGGCCTTCCTACTTGGTAAGATCATCAGGCCACCTGGATACAACCAGTTAGCCAATTAGGACCAATTAGCTTTCGCTTAACACTGACCGCTGTTTGCCATTAGGAAATTAGGAACGGGGCGGAAACCCCCAGGAAAGTCCCGCGCGCGTGAAAGTATTGACCAATGAAATTGCTTTGCAAACGTGTAACCAATCCGCTTCTCACCCTGTAAATTTGTGTAACAGCTTGGGCTCGGGGCTCTCTGACCCGCACCACTGCGTTGGTTGCCGGCGGAGAGTCCTGGCTCGAGTCAGTAATAAACTTCCCTTCCTGCGAGTTGCATTGTCTTGGAGGCCTTCTCTCTTCCTGCTCGGGGATTCGGACATCGGGCATAACACTCATCCATGGGATTTTCCCGACCCAGGGATTGAACCCAGGTCTATTCTGTTTTCCATGTCTCCTGCATTAGCGGGTGTGTTCTTTATGACTGCACCACCTGGGAAACCCATGTCAAAGGTTAAGAATCCTTAATTTCATCAGCAAAAGTTTGGCCACTGTCACATACATGAGATAAAATACCCCTTAGTTTGCAATGAGTCAGATAAACCTCCATAAGAGGAATTTTCCAGCATATAAGGTAAAGACTTCTCACATTTTAGAAGTGTTTAAGCAGATTCAATGCAGTCATTTGGTAAAGAATCTGCCTGCAATGCAGGGCACTTGGGTTTGATTCTTGATTGGGAAGATCTCCTGGAGAAAGAAATGGCAACCCGCTCCAGCATTCTTGCCTGGAGAATCCCATGGACAGAGGACCCTGGTGGGCTATAGTCCATGAGTCACAGAGTCGGACACGACTGAGTGACTAAACCACCAAGCAGGTTCAAACTACTTGCTGAAGTTATAGAGCAGAGAAGTGAATAAGATACCTGGTTGAACTAAATTTCCTCTAATTGTCTTTCAAACAGTTAGATTAAAATATTTTAAAAAAATAAAAATCTAACCTATTTTTTCTTCCTTTACATAAAGACTGTTAAGAAATACAAGCATTTATTAGTATTCATGTGGGACTCAATAAAGGAAACATTTGGTTCTTAACTAATACCAGTGAATAAAATAAAAATACTTCAAATTGCTGACACTCCTTTCTTTCTAGCTCATAAGAACCAACATGACAGAAGATATCATACTATTTTCCAGGAAAATTTTAACTAAAGTATATCATTACTGTCATCTAATGCACTTTTGGGAGATTCATTTATCTCTGAGGAATTACACTTGGTGGAAGCAGATTGAAATGGGTGTGACTAGTGTTTATAAATGGGCTTGATCTGCTAGACATATGGAAGAAAATCATATTTGATTCATTCCAAAATGTATCAAATATAATGTGAATGACAACTAAACTTCCTAAAAGAAAAAGCCATCTGTGTAATTATAGACTTATTTCCAGTGGGGGGAAAAGTGATGGCAAACTATTTCTCTCATCATGCTAGCAACCGCCCTTGAGTTAGTCTCCACATTTATTTATTGTGTTAATTAAAAAAAATACTTTTATTTTTATCAAGATATTGCTTCAGCTCTTCCTTTTTGCAAGTACAGTGTAACCTTATTAAAATTCTAGAGACAAAGAGTCCAATTCTGTTGCAACGGTTCCATTTTAAATAATATACTCCAATGTATGTGTTTGAATCTATGTCCTCGGCACCCTTTAACATCATTTTCCTTAAATCGTATTCAGAACAATAAAGCAAAAGCTGCAATTAAAAAAGAGGTGTTCCATATTCAGGAAGTCTTCATTTCCAAAATGAAAGGAATTTAGATTTCTAGGTGAAAATAGGAAAGCAATGCATACACATTTTTAGAGAAAGGGTAGGCTGTACTATTTTAAAAGTTTCCATTTTTATATATAGCAAGAGTTTGTAAGCAATTCATTATTTTGGACCAGAACGCACAGATGCCACGTTTTCCCCTCTACCGCTAAACACGTAGAATAGCAAACAGCCGGTGGGGCAGCCTGATACTTTGAACTGATCATTCCACTGAGAACAACTGAGAAAGCTGCAGAAAAAATTTCAAAAATCAAAGACTGAGATCATGAGGACAGAGCAGCATTATATAAAATGTAGAAAAAAGAAATCCAATGAGCTGAGTCAAACATTTTGATCCACTTTCTACCAAAAGATGCTTATAGGTGTGTCCTTATAGGTGACTGAGAAAGAAAATAAGAGATTTTAATAGTGTCTCAAGATGAGAGAAATCAAAATTGCAGTACAAAACCCTCTAAAAATAGGGGGGATGGATACCCTCCAGAACCCCTGTAACCCGAGGTGTAGAGTAACAGATACTAAGCAGCCCCCATAAAAATGAAAATCCAGCTTTGAACTGGATTGTTTCCTGAGTGGATTAGCTTGAAATGCAGTTCCTGATTCAGGTAAATACTTGCCAAAAGCAAATAAATTCTTTCTGAGGAAAGATATATCAGCCTTAGCCTCAGATTATCTCTATAATATTTAAGATTTACTTTTGCATACTCAAAACTAGTCAAATATATGAATAAAAAAGTTGATATTGCTGCAGACCAAAGAAACAACAGAAGTGGAAACATATGCACAAAAGATCTGGAAATGAAGACTGGTGGTCAGTGTTAATATCCAAGTATAAATCTACCTGGCTACTATATATAGGTTTTTTTCTTTCATTTTTAGCCAAGATGATTTATAAGCCATTGCAATAACACACACAAAATTAGCTTTCCTGTTTCCTCACTCCATCCGAAGCATGAAGGTTTGAATGTAACACCTCTGTATTCTTTCTGTTGCTTCTGTCTCTAACTGTGGCAGCTTAGCACCTTAAAACAACAGAACCCTGACACAATCTTACTGGACTAAGACCAAGGTGTCAGCAGGGCTGAGTGACTTTCTGGAAACAGGGATAAGAATCTCTTTCTTTGTATTGTTTAGCTGTACAGGCAGCCCACATTCCTTGGCTTGTGGCCGGTCTTCACCCTCAAAGCCAGCCACAGAGTGAAATCTTCTGCGTTATTACAGCCCCTTGACGCTTTTCTTTTGCATCCTCTTCTTCCGTCTTTAAGGAATCATGTCATCAGTTTGGGGCCGCCCAGATAACCTTGGATAATCCTCCTCAGTTAAAAAAATGAATTGATTAGTCAACTAATTGCCTCTGAAATCTTAATTTCCTGTTGCCAAGTCAGGGAACATATTAATAGTTTATGGGAAATAAGACATGGGCATTTTTAGGTGGGGGAGCATTATTATCCTTGCTCCTATGGAAGGATATAAAAAGGGAATACAAATCACCCATTTTTATGCTAATTAAATTTGAATATTTTGGATGCACTTTTGTGTCATTTGGGAAGCATCATATGGAAAAACCAAGACATCATGACGATTGTTGACACTGAAGCTGAATGCTGAGACAGTCAAAAATAATGGGCTGTGATTTAATGATGCTATTCCTCTCAATAAATTTTCTGCAACTTTTCACACAGCTAACTTATCCCTGTTCAGTCATACCCTATCCTCATTCATAAAGATTCATGGGTAAGTGACCTGAACAATAAACACTGGGCCATGCTCTGCTGAGATGACCTGGATGCCCTGACCCCTCTAATTCCTGGTCAGATGTGCATAACTTTGAGAATGGTTTAAGGCAAACTGTTTCCTCTGTTTTATGCTTTGTTCTGAGATATGATCTCTTAAACTTAGCCCGTATATTAAGTAAGTACCTTAAGGTCTTGAAGTCTAGATGATTTTGCTTAAAATCCCTATTCCATGCTCCTTAGAAATCTAAAATCCTACCCCGAATTCGGACAAGATGCAAGGTTGTTTGTGTCCTTACTCATCTCTCTCTCTCTCTCTCTATTTCTTCATCTCTTGTCTTTGACACATTTCCAGTTAACATAAAAGAGAAACTTGTCCACTTTTGTTTTTATGAGATAAAAATAAATAAATAAGGTCCAGTCACAGGAAAATGGGGTTAAGGAAAAAAGCTGTTGTGTCCATGAAAGTGTGTGTGTTTGGGGAGGTGGGGGGGGGTGATGGAAAGAATGTGGGTCTTAGTTTTTAAATTAACTTTTATTGGAGAATAGCTAATTTACAACATTGTGTTAGTTTCTACTTTAAAGTAAACCAGTTACACATATACATGTATCCACTCTTGATTTTTAGATTTCTTTTTTCCCCCATATAGGTCATTGAACAGTATTAGAGTTCCCTGGTCTATAAAAGAGGTTCTTATTATCTATTTTATATATTATGGTCAGTATGTGTCCATCCCAATCTCCCAAGTTATCCCTACTCCTTCTTTCTACTTGGCAGCCATCTCTTTGTTTTTTATGACTCTATTTCTGTTTTTTAAATAGGATCATAATGTAGGTTTTAGTGAGTAAACTTCGGGAAATTGGCAAATCTTAAGTAGACTTGGGAATTCATTAACTGTTCTGAATATTAATCTCCTCATCTATAAAATTATAATAAAATCATTCATTGCAGTTCTTTCAAGAAGTAAATTGAAATCAGTATATACATTTTAACAATGAATAGGCATTCAACTGAAGTAGGAAATGGCAACCCACTGCAGTATTTATCTGGAAAATCCGGTGGACAGAGGAGCCTGGAGGGCTGCAGTCCATGGGGTCGCAGGGAGTCAGACATGCCTGAAGTACCTTGACATGGCCTGGCCCGGCATGGCAGCTAGCAACATCCATTATTTTTTTTTGTTGTTTAGTTGATAACCATGTCCAAATACATGGACTAGGGCATGGTAACTTTTATGAATTGATGAGAGGAACTGTTTCAATCTTACATTTGTAGAAAGAACAATTTTATATTAAGTTAAAAATGAAAGGATTCCAAAAATTCACTATAGTTGAAGCACCTATGACTATGTATTTGTTAGATCAAATAAAATTAGTGAAGGAAGTTGATATAGACAATGTTAATTAAAACCTTATTTTTCTATAACATTAAGCTACTTGGTTTCACATTTCAACAGATTTTCAGTAGTTTCCAGCATTCACTCCCAAGGGATATCCTGATTATTGAAAATGCATTTAATATGTTTCTCTTTGTGTCTCCCTAACGCTGACATATACAGTTATACTACATACATGTATCCTTTTGTCTGAGACCAAAAAGGCAGTATGGCCTTGGCATGCAACTATTTTTTCTTTGCTGTAGGCAAGGTAAGTATATTTTTAAAGTTATGAATTGAGTAATTATATCTATTAACCACAGAACAAGCTCATTTTCTTGAGTGTGACCACTAATTTAAGAATTATATTATTTTTATGAAAACACGCTTGTCCTCTTCTTCAGTCAACACTGTATTACCCACTTTATTACTCACAGTCATTATCCACCCTGGTCTTTTCTCATCCTTTAGTCAAATATTTCTTTCGCCATCAAATAGCAACACCCAATGAAAATATGTACAAAATTCATCTCTATTGATTACTGAAATTATTATTTTATTCTTCCAGTTTAACATTATATATTCTTGAATACCATTCTCAACATGCACAAAACCGAGGTCACTATACCTCTCAAAACAGAATTGGAAAATATTTTGGTTTCATTAAAGATTTTTTTGTTCTCATGTAAAGCTGTTTGCCTTGTATTTTATGCTACAGGAACTTTATACTCTCTCTCAAAATCCTCATTGAAGTTCCTTCCAAAAAAAAATAAAATAAAATAAATAAAGTTCTTTCCAATTTAAGAGTTCAGTTAATATTCTCTGAAAAATAAATTGAAGAATTGATAGAATTATGTAGGTGAAATATAGATATGAATAAACCTTCCTTTTATTTACTATTAAATTCTTTCACATTTGTGAAAACTTTCAAGTTAACAACTATTTTCCTTGTATATTTAAATTCAATACTGAAGCAGTTATGTTTTAATTATTTTCTAATTTATAAAATAATTAATAATGATTTATAAAATAACTAAAAATGAGAAGAGGCACTTTGTTCTTGTAAAACTACTCCAAGGTAAATGTCCTATATAGTAAAGAGTGAGGAATAAAAGATGGAGATAAAAAAATCTCAGAATTAGGTTTATTTAGACTTGCTAGAATCTTATGACAAACCAATTATAATGTAAAATGGACATTAAGTATTAAGTATGATAACTGACCCATTTATAGGTTAGAAAACTGAAAGTATGAAAAGGGCATTCTTTTCAGACTATCATATACATAGTGAAGTGCAAGTCGTTCAGTTGTGTCCGACTCTTTGAGACCCCATGGTCTATGCAGTCCATGGAATTCTCCTGGTCAGAATACTGGAGTGGGCAGCCTTTCCCTTCTCTGGGGGATCTTCCCAACCCAGGGATCGAACCCAGGTCTCCCACATTGCAGGCAGATTCTTTACCAACTGAGCCACCAGGGAAGCCTATCATATACATAAATGTCATATGTAATAGAGTTTGGAATACTAGTAAATTGTCCCCAAACTGTAAACATTCTTTATCATATATTTTCATATATTTCTTAAACTCTCACCCCCGAATTTATCTCAATTACATGAATAAATGAAGCACATATTGGCATATTTCTTAAAATTGTAAATTAAATTTGGATTTTGGCATAGATAAAAGTTTTTAATGTAAATCATTTAGTACTGTTATTTTACAACCTAAAAGAAGTACTATTTTATATTTAAGAACTGGTCAAAGAAAGAGAATAATTCTGTTGGTGAGAAGTCCCTAAGGACGAACAGAAATTTTAGAAGAAAAGATTGAATTTATTTTTTAACATATTTTGATTATTTACACCATTTGTGTGCATGCTAAGTAGCTTCAGTCATGTCTGACCCTTGGCAATCCATGGACTCTAGCCTGCCAGGCTCCTCTGTCCATGGGATTCTCCAGGCAAGAATACTGCAGTGGGTTGCCATTTCCTTCTCTGGGGGATCTTCTCTACCCAGCAATCAAACCTATATCTTTTATGCCTCTGGCATTGGCAGGCAGTTGCCACTAATGCCACTCGAGAAGCCCTAAGTCATATGGAAAACCCACAAATTATGAATTATGTATTAAATTAAACTTCTGTTGAAAAACCTAACACCTGGAATTGTGATCATCTCCAGGACGTTCTCTTTGCTGGTATTTATATGTCAAGCATCACATCTTGAAAAGCTCTTGCTCTTAATAATCCAAAACAGCACTATCTTACAGGTTCATATGATCAAAGTAGACTTATACAAGTGGTAGCACAAATATTGATTATATATTTATAGAAATCATAAAGAATTAATTTTAAAAATCCAATGTCATGAAGCATATTTATACTTAGAAAAATTAAATTATTGTTCCAATGTCATTTGGCAAAAAATTCAGTCTTGTAGGTGTCTATAACTTCAACAACATTCATAAAACTAGCTGATCTCTTGTGACTATGGCTATGTTAGAGTTATATGGGCTGAGCTATATTATTAAGTTGATAAAGACAGAAAATATCTTTCCTTGCCAGTGAAAAGATGAACTGAAGCCATAGCTTATATACGCATTCTTGATTCAAGGTAGTGGAGAATATGGAAAAATGGACGATTATTTCAATCTCCCAGCATCTTTTGCTACTTGAAGATATACAACAACAGTGTCTATAAAAGAACTTGCACATATGTTTCTCATCACTGAAATATTTAAAATCTTATTTAGAATTACTGCATTTTTCAAAGCACTCTTTTAAACTGATGACTATTTTCATTGCCTATTTTTATGCTAATCCATATATCTTAATGTTGAGTAAATTATCTTTTATAACTTTATGTATACACTTTCTCTCAAATACAAATAACCTCTATTATGGATATTATTATAATTTTCTTTTGATGAACTTAAGCAGTAAAACAAGCAGCTACAGAAATAAAGAGTATATTATATCATGTGATCAAATATTCTAATTTTCAATAACAAAGTAGTGATAATTTTTCCTGTGATTTGTGAAAATATACCTATTGAGATATATGTATAAACTAATTTAATAATTGTATTATTAAAAAGTTATTGAGTCTGCAAAATGGAGTAATTGCTATGCAAAAGTTAAAAAGCAATACACCTCTTGGTTTTAAAAACTTTTCTGCAGACCACTATATATACACATGCGTGCATGCTAAGTTGCTGAGGTCATGTCCGACTCTTGGTGAGCATATGGGCCACGGTTCACCAGGCTCCTCTGTCCATGGGATTCTCCAGGCAAGAACACTGGAGTGGGCTGTCATGCCCTCCTCTGGGGATCTCCCTGACCCAGGGATCAAACCCACATCTCTTACATCTCCTGTTTTGGCAGGCAGAACTTTTTACCACTAGTGCCACCTGGGAAGCCCCTATATATGTATATATATATATACAAATAGTATAATTAAATAACTATATATATAATTATATGTATAACTATATATAAATGCACACATATAATTACATGTATAGAATTATACACATGCATTTTATAATATATAACTTTATAGATATAATTATACATAAAATTATAATTATATATTTGTTGTCGCTGTTCAGTCTCCAAGTTGTGTCTGACTCTTTGTGACCCCATGGACTGCAGCATGACAGGCCTCTTTGTCCCTCACCTTCTCCCAGAGTTTGCCCAATTATATATATACAATTACACTATTTATTTCAATTTGGAAAATGTTTTGAAAGCACAGGATGCTAATTGAGTATGTGGGTATATAAATTAATTGGAGTTCCTTTATAACTGAGGAATGCATCCTAAAATCAATATTTATTTTAAAATAGTGTACAATCAAAAATACTATTTAAATGTCTTATTGACAAATATTTTATTTGGTTTTTTAATTAGCTTATTTATTTTAACTGGAGGATAATCCCTCTAAGTACCGTGGTGGTTTTCTCCATACAGCGACATGAATCAGCCATGGGTGCATGTGTGTTATTCCATCCTGAACCACCCCCACCTCCCTCCCCACCCCGACAAAACTT
Organism: Dama dama; assembly: GCF_033118175.1. NCBI lineage: Eukaryota > Metazoa > Chordata > Mammalia > Artiodactyla > Cervidae > Dama > Dama dama. The sequence continues at coordinate 76,659,663 of NC_083701.1, forward strand.
TATACGTGGTTTTGTTTAAACTCTGGTGAATGAGGAAATATGTGGAACACTCGAGATGGTTCAAAGAAAGGAACATGAGAGATATATTTAGCAGATCTGGATATTTGACCCATTCTTCCCTTTAGCCAACTACAGAACCCCTAGAGATAAATTTGAAGACGGGTGAAATGTCTTGCTGGCCTTTAGTGTTCCAACATTCATCCACAATATAAAGCTTTATTAAACTTCACATAACCGCATTTTTGTATATTTTGATAAAGATTGTGCAAGTTAGTGAGGCTGGGTTTTAAAATAGGCTCAAAAGTCTTGAGGAAATTTGAATGTGCGCGCAGTCCAACTCTAACCTATGTCTGTGTCTCTGTCTCTATCTATCTATACCCGGATCTAGCTTATCTAGGCTGCAGTCTAGTGGGAAATGTCCCTCTCAGAATCTGACCTGAGGTCTGAGAGATCTGTAGGATTCAGCCGAGCAGAGGACTGAACAGAAGCACCCAGGAGGCAGAACGCGGAGGCGCCCGGGCAGAGAAAGCGCAGCACCGCCAGGCACAGGCGCCTGTGTGTCCACAGCCGGGCGTGCGGGGAGCGGCCGGGCTGCGCGGGCGAGGGCTGAGCGCAGCGGTCGGTAACACGGGCCCGGGTGCCAAACGAGCGGTTTGCATTCGGTTCTGAACGTCAAGGAGAGCCACGCATCAAACAGAACTCGACTCATATACAATTGAAAACAGGGGTGAAACAAGAAAAAGGAAACTGGTTATTAGTATTGTTACTGGTGTTGTGTAGTCGCTCAGTCGTGTCTGACTCTTCGCGACCCCATGGACTGTAGCCCGCCAGGCTCCTCTGTCCATGGGATTTCCCAGCAAGGATACTGGAGTGGGGTGCCGTGTCCTTCTCCAGGGGACCTTTCCAAGCCGGAGATCTAACCTGCTCTCTCTTGCATTGGCAGGCAGGATTCTTTACCGCTGAGCTACCAGGGAAGCCCAGGTTACTAGTATAGTTTCATTTTAATAAACAGTTCAAAAGATAAAGCAGTATTAGAAATACTAAACATGTCTTATCTTAGGCTTCTACTTAGTAAAGAGGTTTCAAAGCAATGAGGCAGCTAAGAACAAAATTGTTATCTGATCCTTTATAGTTACAATGACATATTAGAACATTAGTCTGCAATGGTCCTGCAGGAGGGAGGGAGCATTCACATAAGACTCTGCAACTGCAGACAACTAAAATACTTGAAATAATTCATATTACTTTCTAAGTGTTTGAGTGTTGAGAGATTACCATGAGGCTCTTCATCAAAAATGGGTACAGAATCTCTGGGAATGGTTTATTACTTGGAGGTACACACCACGGATACCTAAAACCTACTTACTTGAATTTGTGTCAGCTAAAAGTTGTAAAGACTGCATGTATCTTTTATGACAATGTATTTGAATGGCTCTAGAGCCTCAACTAATTCCAAACTTGAGGTATATGTCCTTCATTATTAAACTGTCAGTGAACACCTAGTATGGGTCAAATCTATTGCATCAATATGTGCATACATGCTAAGTTGTTTAGTTGTTTCTGACTCTTTGTGACCCTATGGACTGTAGCCCATCAGGCTCCTCTGTCAATGGGGATTCTCCAGGCAAGAATACTTGAATGGGTTGTCATGCCCTCCTCCAGGAGATCTTCCTGACCCTGGGATCCAATCCATGTCTCTTATGTCTCCTGCAGACATGTTCTTTACACTGGTACTATCTGGGAAGCCTATAGGTACGTTCAATTTAGGCTGGCATGATAAATAGAAATGAGAAATGTAAATAGAATTTACATCTGAATTCACAGAAATATTTTGTACTCTAAATTTATAGAGAATGTTTTGAAGCCAGATTCTGCTCTTTAATAACTAAATGACCTTAAGACTGACAACATACTAATATTAATTTATTGATATGGAAAGAACCAATACTCAGTGTTCTTTAGAAGATTAAGTGATGTAACATATACAACATTTCCTGATCAAATAACAAGAATAATATTAATCAGTCCTTCAATAAATATATCTTGGATGAAACACTACTGTTTTTTGACATATGTAAATGGTTATCAGTATAGTCCTGTCGAATCAAGAGAAAGCTTAATTAATATGATAGAAATCACATACCTACTTACACAAAATGCTTCAGCAATTCTTTTTCTTTCTATATCACATTGTTAAGGTTATTCTGTTACACAGAGAAAATCAATTTGGAAGACACTAAAAAGCAGACTAAACTTTTAAGAGAGTAAAGCACGACTACATAAGAAAAGTGGATGCTACACTGTAATTACTGTGCTTCTAAAAGTCACTGTTGTCACTGCAAAATAGACCTGGATAGATTTGATCTTGCCATGTGTGGTGAATTACAGTGCCTCAAGACACAACCTAGTAAATTGCTTCTTCTTAGGTATTGACTAGAACCCCTTACAAAAAATAAAATCATTGTGTGCAAGTGAACTCTGTCTTCCTAGACAAATTGTCTTCCGTAAGATTAGTGTAACAAAAACAATTGTGTGTCTATGGTGTAGTACTTGTTTTTCCTTATAAAATAATCTACAAGTTTATATTCGCTTAAGGTCATGTATATATTCAATTCATCTGAAAGAGTTGGAAATAGCAAAGAGCATTGTTCTTTTACCAGTTTGGTGTATATTCAGTCATAACAAAAGAAATCAGCTGCATCTGAGAATCAGTATTAAACACAGGCAATTTTATAACAACCTAAGAGAATATTGCTGTTAGTAATCTATGAGTTAAAGCAAAAACCTGGAGATATTCTTTAATATGAATATTAAAAGCTTATTCATTAAAGTTTATTCATTCTTTTTCCTACATATTTTTAGAGACAACACTATCAGACATTCACACAAAAATATGTATATTTTGCAAAGTTACAGGATTGATACTCTTGCCTATGAAAATATTAAATAAGGAAACCTTCAGAGGTTTCATTTTTGTAAATGTTCAATTTAAGATAAATTGATGACTCAATTTTGCAATTGCACTTATTATCAGAGAGCCCATGCCTAGCATCCCAATTGATACCTATTAGAAATAATATAATCACACTTCTAAACTAACATGATCTAAAGCAAAACTGGACTCATGCATAACCTTCTTTTATTGTGATTTATGCATATCTATAAAATATTACTGCTTTAAGTCTACGTTTATAGGAAGCCCTTGATACAGTTGATGAATTTGTGCTGAAGTTCAGACATTGGCACACTATTCCTAGCCTCACTCTCAACACACTTAGGATATTTTATTTCAGTAAAAGCCCTCTGGGGTCCGCCGGGATGAGTTTCTGTGAAGTCCATCCTTTCTGCTCTGAGAGCACTCAGGCTCCCTCTAGCTGCCCTGAGCAGAGAGCCAGGGCGGCTCCGCTCCGTGGAGCAGGCGCTTCTCGTCCTGGGGGCCCCTCCTGTGGACCACGGGCTCTAGCGCACCGGGCACAGAAGCTGTGTCCCCCGGGTTCCGGACCGTGGGCTCAGGAGTGGCGGTTCGCCGGCTCAGGTGCTCCCGGCATGCTGGATCCTTGCTGACCAGGGATCACACCTGTGTCTCCTGCGTTGGCAGGTGGATTCTCATCCCCTGAGCCACCAGAAAACCACGGTCCTTCACCTTTTAAACAGGTAACACTTTTCTTTCGCATAAAGACTTAACAGATACGAATCCCTATGCCTATTTTTGACGGAATCACTGTGCCCTTTAGCAGTCTTTCTATGTCCAATGAAGCATCATTCTCCAATTATGGTGATATCAGTGAGAAAAAAGAACACAGATAACTAGGAAGCTGTGGGATCTTGAATATTTAACTCTAAAGAACTAGAAATAATAGACTTAGGTTTTTATCTGAGTAAAAAGTCAGTTAACTTCCTCTTTTATAACATTATAAATCTTTAATTATTTAATTAATTGAACTTCCTAAAATAAATCTTTACTGTGAACCTACTATGATGGGCTTCCCAGGTGGCACTAGTGGTAAAGAACCCGCCTGCCAATGCAGGTGCCCTAAGAGCTGCAGGTCGGATCCATGGCAGCCCACTCCCGTGTGCTTGCCTGGAGAATCCCCACGGACAGAGGAGCCTGGCAGGCTACGGTCGATGGGGTCGCAAGGAGTCAGATGCAACTGAAGCGACTTGGCATGCAACAAGGAACAAGCCATCATAATTGCCCTAAAGATGCTTATAATCCACTACAGTAGATCTTAAGGTTTTGTGATTGTGAGTTCCATATCTACACTCCATTTTCAATTCATCCAATATAGGACTTACTTATTACTAATAGCATAATTATATAGTATCATTTAACTTTTTAAAAATTTTAAACATATAAGTAGTTAGGCTATTTATTAGATGAATCACATCTTAAATACAATTTATCATTGCTATAAAAGAATTTTGCTTTTTTTATAAAATACTTCTGGAAAATGTTTAATTTGACTTGTGGACACAGAGAGGGAAGGAGAGGGTAGGATGAGTTGAGGGAACGGCATGGAATCCCGTAAAGGACCATGTGTAAGCCAGACAGCCAGTGGTGATTTGTTGCACGGCGCAGGGAGCTCACATCAGTTGCTGACAACCTAGAGGCTGGGATGATGGTGTGGGAGAAGGGGGAAGTTTCAAGAGGGATGATACATATGTGTACCGATGGCTGACTCATGTTGATGGATGGCGGAAACCAACACAGAGTTGTAATGCAACTGCTGCTGCTGCTGCTAAGTCACTTCAGCCGTGTCCGACTCTGTGTGACCCCATAGACGGCAGCGCCCCAGGCTCCCCCGTCCCTGGGATTCTCCAGGCAAGAACACTGGACTGGGTTGCCATTTCCTTCTCCAATGCATAAAATAGAAAAGTGAAAGTGAAGGCACTCGTTCGTGTCCGACTCCTGGCGACCCCATGGACTACAGCCCACCAGGCTCCTCCATCCATGGGGTTTTCCAGGCAAGAGCACTGGAGTGGGGTGCCATTGCCTTCTCCAGTAAAGCAACTATCCTCCAATTAAAAACTTTAAAAATTTATTGAACAATTTATTCTCTTATAAAAGACATAATTTTCTTTTGATATGTGATTCTAGAGTTTTAATATATTTATTTGAAATTTTAATTTTAATGGCTTTCAAAACTGTAACTAAAAATGATAGCCTTTCATGGAGATAGTATACTGTTTTGATATCAATTGCTAAATATGAGTGTTCTTTTTTGATTTCTTGCATAAATCACATAGGAATTTAAAATAGGTGGATATTTTTCTACTCCCAATGGTATCAGAATTGCATATTCAAATATTCAACAAGTGATCCAATACCTAATTCATTCTTTCCCTCTTATCATTATATGCTTGTCCAAATTCATAGAATGTACAATCTGAAAAGTGAACTGTAATGACAATCTGGAAATGATTAGAAGGTGCTAAGGTAAATTCATCAGGTGTAACAAAGTACCACTCCAATGAGAGATATTAATAATGGGAGAGATTTTGCACATCTAGGTGGGGTTATCTGGGAAGTATTAGTAATTATGACTTTTTAAAATTGCTTAAGGTTCATAGGTAAAATAACGAGACGGCATAGGGGCTTTCTATACTTTCCATACATCATACTGTATGATTCCAACCATATGGCATCCTGAAATAGGCAAAACTTCAGAAGACAGTAAAATGATCAGGGTTTCCGGGGGCTAGTGAGGAGGACAACAGGGATGAGGAGGTGAAACACATGGCATTTCTAGGGCAATGAAACTATTTTGGATGACATTCCAATGATAAATATATGACATTTGTATTTGTTAAAACCCATAAAGCTATATAAAATAGATACATTTAATGTAAACAATGAACTTTAGTTAGTGGTAAGACGTCAGTATTGGTTTATCAGTTTTAGCTAATGTGCCCCTCTAATTCAAGATGTTCCGAATAGAGGAAACTGTAAGAAAAACTGAGAAAACGTATTGGATCTCTCTGTATTATCCAGTCAATTGTGCATAAACTTAAAACATATAAAAATAGCATCCATTATAACATTTTAAAAGCAACTCAGTGAATTTGTGTTTTCTATAGGTACATCTTATGCACAGCTACTTGTGTATCTTCATTGTTTTTTTCCATCACTTGTTGCTCTCAATAAATAAATAATGGCCTCTGAACCCTACCATTTCAAATCTTGAGTAGTTGTCTCTATATATTCAGCTGGAAAAGCTCCCTTTTTCTATAGAGGCATATGAATTGTAATGCACAGTGGTCAGTTTTCTTAATAGGGAAGGCCTAAATTAATCAGCTTTAATCATCACCTAGCAGGGTGATTCTTTCAGTATGCCAGAAGGTATAAATTGCTTACTTGAATTTCTTATTTTTTGGAATTTCAAGCATTTCAATTGATTTTTGATAAGTCATGTTAGAAATTTCACTTTCTTATTTATAAATGAATTATTTCAAAATGCACTGTGAAGCAAATACATAAAGACAAATTAGAATATATATTTAAATGTTATATTACCATAAAACACTTTTCATTGCAGTATTGGGTAAATTATTTCACTTAATCCTGAAGTTAGAAACATACTTCATATGAATTTTGATAATTTATTTGATCATTACTTGATTTACACTGGTTATTATTATAGTATTATTGAATCCTGATTACTTATCTCTATCATAAAAATATAAAACTCAACACTTCCGTTATCCTAGCAGTCAAAATTTCTCTCCACTCAGCTTAACTCTTATGTTCTGCTAGATATCTGTCCTTTATTTTTAAGTGGGTACCATATATATTTTGAAATGCTTGGGCACCTGTTACAGGTACACAAGTGACAATAAGTCTCACTCATTTACAATTGCTCAAGACACATAGAAAATTTTGTACAGTTGGGTTTGATTTGGGACATAGACTTTCATCAAATGGTAAGTCGATGGAGGCTTACCATGCCTGTAATCTTCTGCATATTTTCTTACAATTCCATTTGCACCTCCTCCCAAATTTAAATAAATAAATAAAATAGTTCTGCAGTGAATTTTAAGCCTTTAAAAGGATCTCCAACTCAAAACCTTTGACCGTGCCTACTTGTAACGCACGGAATTGGATGCTATGAGGACAATACTGGATACCAGAAGGTAAGCTAAAGAAAGGAGTCTAGGTGAAAGATGGTGGGGATACGGGCAGTGAGCGTGGTGAGAAGCAGAGGGATCTGAAAGATTTGCTTTCAGTAGTTCTGAAGAATTTTGTAACTGATTGGTTAAAAATTGAGAGGCAGTCGTCAGAGAGCTCTCACACACGAGTTTTCAACTCAGACAACACAGAATCACCTGTCAAAGGAGAAGGAAAAAAAGACAAGAATTTCTCTTAAGCTGATTTTTCAAAGCATTTGTTTGCTCTGTGTAAGAACTGAAACGTCCTGAAGTATACATGACAGACTCTATTACCTTTCTTTTTATGTTATTGCTTTTTTGTAAAAGATGTTGCATTATCTTACTGAAAAACATTGACAGACTTAGGAATTTTGTTGTTTTATTAATAAAGTGTTCAAGAAATTGAGAGTGGTAGAATATTAATGCCATGTTTATATAGCACCCTGTGAGAGGGCTAAGCGTTACACGGTTTAGAACTATTATTACATCTTTCAAAAAAATCACACTAATATTTACTTTCAATTTTATAAAGATTTTATAAATCACTTTAAGATTGTTTTTTTTTAAGAATGATTCAGTCTCTAGGAATGCTTCGAATAGTAAGTCAGAGTAAGGTTATCAATGCTGGAAAAAATTTCAGAAGGGAAAATATTTATTCAGCAAATTCTTGTTCAAGTTGATAATGAAATCAGTGTCAATGAAAATTATGTAGAAATTTGAAAAGAATACCACCTGTCCAGTTTATTTTGCTTGGTTTTACCTGGCTCAACTATTGACTGTATTTACCATCCTGTCCTATGAGGGTCTTAAGCTGCCTAACAGAGCAAAACTTTTATCTCTAAAATTTTAACAAACTGAATTTTGAAAATTATTCAAATAAAAAATGATCAACATATTTCATATTTAATCTCTCCTCTTCTTTCACTTTACAGGTGTTTATACTACTGCCCATCCTGAGTGTACAAAATCCTGGGTCTGTCTCCTCTCCTTTATATCATAATTTTAAAATTCTAGCACTTAGAATCAACTACATGAATAAATAAAAATGTCATTCCTTTGACATTTTTGGCTGAAAATCAAAGAAGAATATATATTCCTTTTTTTCATATTTACTGTGCACAAACCCAGCCAACACTTAACATTTTACACATGGAGAGGATATTAAATGTTCAGTCCAACACCAGTTTTCCACTTTTCTTTATGCTAGTCACCTGTTTACCAAAATAAATATGCTGCCATACAAATTTCTCAATAGAAAAAGAATATCAAGTGGTAAGTGGTCTGCTTAGAAGAAAACTAGTCTATTTTAGTGACATCATTAAAAATTTTTCAATTCATTTAAAATGTAGTATTGATAATAAAGAGGAAACATGATGATTATGTTGAACAACAGCAAAAGTAAAAACTCACCTTCTTCAAATGGAATAAAATGCAGTGGTATATTTCTCTCACTCTTTCTTTATCATTTCTACATACAGTATTGATTTTACTTACTCAAAACTTTATTTGGTTTATTGTTCATTTTCCATTTAGAATTAAGATGGTGTTTTGAAAAGTATAAATTTCAAGTACATTAGTTCCAATAAGATGAGTTTGTTCAAAGATACAATAAACATTGCATTTAATAAACTCCCTTTCTCAGAAAAAAAAACTGTGGTATTAAAATTTGAAGTTAGGAGTGACGGGGGTGGATATAAAAAGTGCAGAGTTGAGACATATATATGAATTTTGTGCTGCTTATCAGCCACCCTCAACTTCATCCTTCTTTATCTCAGCTCACGCCTTCCTTATAGAACATTGTCCCTTCACTGCTATGAAAGTGCTGGCTGCTCAGTCATGTCCACCTCTGTGATCCCAAGGACCGTAGCCCACCAGGCTCCCCTGCCCATGGCATCCTCCAGGCACAAATACTGGAGAGGGTTGCCATGCCCTTCTGCGGGGATCTTCCCGACCCAGAAACCAAATCTGGATCTCACACATTGAAATCAGTTTCTTTGCTGTCCAAGCTACAGAAAAACAAACACCCAGCAGGTTTTGAGACCTAACTTCATGGAAAAACAACATGAAAAGTGGCGGAGATAGTTTCCACTCAGGGGGTACCCCAAGCAATAGAAAATGAGCGTGAACAAGGAAATGTGTGATTCCTTCTCTGTCCAGCCTGGTGCTATCAGGAGCGTGGTTTCTTTTTTCAACCTTTCCGTAGCAAATTTGTCTGAAGAGCAACTAGCTGCCAAAATCATGTCTCTTTAGATGGAGAGCATAATAACACAACCAGGGCATTGTATCTTTCTTTGCCTAATTTATTTTGTTAAATCATCTTCACTATTTTTGACTTTGACTTCTCAAATAAGTATATCACAACAAACTGTGGAAAATTCTGAAAGAGATGGGAATACCAGACCACCCTATCTGCCTCCTGAGAAACATGTGTGCAGATCAAGAAGCAACAGCTAGAACCAGACATGGAAAGATGGACTGGTTCCAAATTGGGAAAGGAGTATGTCAAGGCTGTATATTGTCACTCTGCTTATTTAACTTATATGCAGAGTACATCATTCAGAATACTGGGCGAGATGAAGCACAAGCTGGAGACAAGATTGAGGGGAGAAATATCATAACCCGAGATATGCAGATAACACCACACTTATGGCAGAAATTGAAGAGGAACTAAAAAGCCTCTTGTGAAGGAGAGTGAAAAAGTTGGCTTAAAACTCAACATTCAGAAAACTAAGATCATGGCATCTGGTCTCATCACTTCATGGCAAATAGATGGGGAAACAATGGAAACAGTGACAGACTTTGTTTTCTTGGGTTCCAAAATCACTGTGGATTGCAACTGCGGCCATGAAATTAAAAGATGCTTGCTCCTTGGAAGAAAAACAATGGCAAACTTATTCTAGACAGCATTTTAAAAACCAGAGGCATTACTTTGCCTGTGAGGATCCGGATAGTCAAGGCTATGTTTTTTCCTGTAGTCATGTATGGATGTGAGAACTGAACAATTAAAAAGGCTGAATGCCAAAGAATGATGCCTTTGACCTGTAGTGCTGGAGAAGACGCTTGAGTGTCCCTTGGAAAGTAAGGCGATCAAACCAGTAAATCCTAAAGGAAATTAACCCTGAATAGTCACTGGAAGGACTGATGCTGAAGCTGAAGCTCCAGGACTTTGGCCACCTGATGGGAAGAGCTGATTCATTGGAAAAGACCCTGATGGTGGCAAAGATTGAAGGCAGAAGAAAGTGATGGCCAAAGGTGAGATGGTTGGATTGCATCACTGATTCAATGGACATGATTTTGAGCGAACTCTAGAAGATGGTGAAGGACAGGGAAGCCTGGCATGCTGCAGTCCATGGGGTCGCAAAGAGTCAGACATAACTGAGAAACTGAACAACAACTTATGGTTTGTTTAAAGAAGAGTAAGGTTAAAGAAAGATATAACCAGTCTGATTTAGCATATGCTAAATGCTAAATGCTGTCTGTACATATTCTCATTTCTGTTATAACTGGTTTACTTCTCTTGAAAGAAAGAGAGTTAGAAGAAAAGATTATCTGTGAAAAGGGATAATGGATTAAAAAAATTATCCCTAGCCAGTTCATTTCTTACACTCAGAGTCAATCAAGCTTTCTTTTGATATTACCTCACATATGTTTTACCATCCTTTTAGATTTAACATATTTTTGCTTATTTAAAAGTAGATTTCTTATAGGCTGCATATGGTAAGAGGTTTCATTTGTTTTATTTTAAGTTTATTTTTCTACTTGAAGGACGATTTCTTCACAGAATGTTGTGCTTTTCTGTCGTACATCAACAAGAATCAGCCGGAGGTGCACCCATGCCCCGTCCCTCCTGACCCTCCCAGAGACTTCATTTTTATTTAATTTGTTCATCTCTGACTTTTAATTGTTGTTTTTAGACTATTTATACTCAATATGAAAAATATAATTTTTAATGGAATGCTAATATTTGATCATAGAAAAATGATTTTTTTCAAATATATATTCATGAATTTGACACCCATCATGTGATTTCTTGATAGGATACATTTGTTGCCAAAATATGACTTCTTACAACTGTGAGTGCTTTGAAAACACTTATGACCATTGGTTCATTATTATATTAATTTCTAAGTTTTGTGAATTTTCCAATAAAAACTTTCTCATTGCTCAAATTAATCCATTGCTTCATGCCAGTTTGAAAAATATTTTTGGCACTGTATATGCTGTTTTCCTATAGATTATTTAAAGGTAAATCTATTATTGCTTCTAAATTGCATTTCATGACATATTTATTCTTTGTGCTAATTTTGTTCCTACCACAGTATTTTTAAGCATTTTCACACAAATTATTTGGAGCTTCCCAGAGATGAACATCATGTAATATTAATTATGTCATTAAAAAGACAATAAATTATTAAAAATAACACCAGCTCAAATAAAATGAGTAAAATTACATGTTTTAAAAAATCCTTATTAAGGAATATAGAATACCCATAAAATTATAAGTTCTTATGCAAAAGGTTGATGATAGTGCTCCAGGGTCAACTCCCTAATTATATTTTAGTTAGATTAATATTAAAATCAATTTACATTCTGAGAGAATTTACCAACCAGCAGTGAGAAGAGTCCTTGAAGCAGAGTAGTGCCTAAGGAATGTCAAACTGGTGCAATAATTCAGTGAAGATAATTAATGAAACATCAAGAGTTGAGGGCATTTTGCAAATTAATGGAAAAAGTTAAACTCACTGCTATAATTTCCAGGCAGCTTATGTATTAATTTATTTAATTTACTTACATTTTTGCATTTATTGCTTTTGGAAACAAGAGACCATTCTTTAAATTTCATTATGCTAATTTTGATTTTGTTAAATTATGACATACAAGTTGTTCAAACAGTTCTAAAGTGCTGAAAACACTATCATGCCAATAACAATAATAGAAGTTCCTCTTTCATCATTTTTTCAATCTTTCTCCCTTCCCAGAGGAAACCACTGTCAACAGTCAGGCATGCACATGTTTGTGTGTGTTTTGAAAGGTATGTTGAAAATTGAAAGCATGTGGAAAACAATAATATTCTTATATCTCCTAATTCTTTGCGTTTAAACTTTTTAGTGACTTCCTTTATCAGAGGTGAAGATTTAAGCTCACTTGCAAGCCCACACATTTTCTTCATTCATCTTCCTCATAAATATTTGGTTAAATTCATGTTTAGTATTTTAGCTAGTAAACTACATGAGTATAACTTAATACAGACTCAAATAGTTTTATATGGTTATATTTTCTCTTTAGAACTGTTATTTTCACTGGAGTCACCCATAAGTTTTTTCCCTTTTATTTTAAATACTCCTCTTGCTAATTCATCTCAATATTGATGAGATAACTGTTAATTGATATTCTAATGAAGTATGAATGACATTTTAATATTTTTGCAACCTCTTCTGGAGCCCTTGGATGTCCTGTTTTATATCATATATTTTGCTCTTTAGACCTGCTATACTGTTGATAATGATCAAGATTCTAGAAATTTCCTTTTGTTTAAAATGAGAATTGTGAGTTTTGGATTTCATGTTCTCTCTCTCTTATTTATTCATATTTGGAGGAACATAGTCTCAAAGAATTTTCTCAGGTTTTAAAGTAAGTGTGACATGCTATTATATTTGGCTGATAATCTTGCAAGCAGTAGAAATCTTATTTGAAAATATTTTTTACTTAGAATGATTAATACATTTCTCTGTTTCCTTCTGGATTCCATTGATACATTGAGACCTGTGCTATTTTTTTTTCCCCAATTACTTCCATTTTTTTTATTTTTTTTCTTTTGTTTAACAGAATTTCATCTTACATTCTATGAACTTCCACATGCGGATCAAAGTATTTTAATTTCCCTGCTTCATGGATCACTGCCTTGCCATGGCAAAGTGGCTTGCACAATTCAGTGAAGCTATGAGCGATGCCGGACAGGTCATAGTGAAGAGTTCTAACAGCACATGGTCCACAGGAGGAGGGAATGGCAAGACACTCCAATATTCTTGCCCCAAGAACCCCATGAACAGTATAAAAAGGTAAAAGATATGACAGTGAAAGATGAGTCCATCAGATTGGAAGCTGTCCAATATGCCACTGGGGAAGTGCAGAGGGCAATTACTACTAGCTCCAAAAACAATGAAGTGGCTGGGCAAAGCAGAAACAATGCTCAGTTGTGGATGGGTCTGGTGGTGAAAGTAAAATGTGACGCTGTAAAGAGCAGTATTGCACAGGAACCTGGACTGTTAGGTCCATGAATCAAGGTAAATTGAACATGGTCAAGCAGGAGATGGCAAGAGTGAACATCGACATTTTAGGAATCAGTGAACTAAAATGGGTGGGAATGTGTGAATAATTCAGATGACCACTCTACATACTACTGTAGGCAAGAACCCCTCAGAAGAAATGGAGTAGCCCTCAGGGTCAACAAGAGAGTCCAAAATGTAGTATTTGCATGCAAACTCAAAAATGACAGAACGATCTCATTTTGTTTCCAAGGCAACGCATTCAGCATCACAGTAATCCAAGTCTATGCCACAATCACAGATGTCAAAAAAGTGAAGGTGATCAATTCTACGAAGACCTACAACACCTTCTAGAACTAACACACACACACACACACACACACACACACACACGTCTTTTCCATCTTAGGGGATTGGAATGCAAAACAAGGAAGTCAAGATATACTTGGAAAACAGGCAAGTTTGGCCTTGGAGTAACAAATAAAGCAGGTTAAAGAGTTTTGCCAAGAGAATGCACTGTTCATAGCAAACACCCTTTTGCAACAACACGAGAGATGACTCTACATATAGTGAAAAAGTGAAGTCGTTCAGTCATGTCCGACTCTGTGCGACCCCATGAACTGTAGCCTGCCAGGCTCCTCCATCCATGGAATTCTCCAGGCAAGAGTACTGGAGTGGGTTGCTATTTCCTTCTCCAGGGGATCCTCCCAACCCAGGGATCGAACCCTGGGCTCCCGCATTGCAGGGAAGCCCAACTTTACATATGGACACCACCAAATAGTCAATAACAAAATCAGATTGATTGCATTCTTTGCAACCAAAGATGGAGAAGCTCTATACAGTCAGCAAAAACAAGAACCGGGGCTGACTGACTCAGATCATCAGTTCCCTATAGCAAAGTACAGACTTAAGCTAAAGAAAGTGGGGGAAACCACTAAGCAATTCAGATATCATTTAAATTCCTTAGATTAGTCAGTGGAAGTGATAAACAGATTCAAGGGATTGAATCTAATAGACAGAGTGCCTGAAGATCTATGGGCAGAAGTTCATAACATTGTATGGGAGGCAGTGACCAAAACCATCCCAAAGAAAAAGCAATGCAAAAAGGCAATGTGGTTGTCTGAGGAGGCTTTACAAACAGCTGAGGAAAGGAGAGAAGCTAAAAGCAAAGGAGAAAGGAATAGATATATCCAGCTGAATGCAGAGTTTCAGAGAAAAGTAAGGAAAAATAAGAAGGCCTTCTTCAATGAACAATGCAAAGAAATAGAGGAAAACAATAGAATGGGACAGACCAAAGATATCTTCAAGAAAATTGGAGATATTAAAATAAAATTTTATACAAGGATGTGCATGATAAAGGACAGAAGTGTGGAAAATCTTTCCCTTTATTTGTGCTCTCTTCAATTTATTTCGTCAATGTCTTATAGCTTTCAGTGTTCATTTCTTTCCCCTGTTTAAGTAAAATTATTACTGATATTTTATCTTTTTTAAATGTAGTTGTAAGTGAGTTTGCTTTCTTGATGTCTCTGACAATTTATTATTAGTAGGTAGAAATTCAAGTGATTTTTGTTGTTGATTTTGTATCTGGCAACTTTACTGTTAATTGAAATTTTCTGACAATAAAATGTAAATATTATCACAAAATGTATAAATAAATAAATAGATAAATGCATTGGTGGAAGTGTTAATTAACTATAGGAGGGAAATTCTCTCACAATGTATACATATAATAAATGAACACAATATACATGGTAAAAATCTTACAATTTTGTCAACTATAACTCAATAAAACCGATTTTTTAAAAAGCAAAAAAGTGAAATACGATCGGAAGTGCTTTGTGTGTTGGAAATGAAGGTAGCCACAGATCCTTTAATCTGCTACTAAAATTTTGTTGAATGGTGCGTCTGCCTTTTCATTAGGGAATTCAAAATAGAAATATTTTCTTCAGATTATACAGAAAAAGGGAAAGCAACTTCAGTCTCCTTCCTTGTGATATATGCATGATAGCTGTCATCTGGAAGTTAAGAAGTGTATGGAGTGAGGTATAATCAATAGGCAGATTAGTACTAAACTTCTCTAATTTCACAATGTTTATCTTTTATGCTTCTTGTGCTGAGGATCTTTATTTATTTTACTTGAGATGCTTGCTCCTTGGAAGAAAGGTTATGACCAACTTAGACAGCATATCAAAAAACAAAGACATTACTTTGCCAACAAAGGTCCGTCTAGTCAATGCTCTGGTTTTTCCAGTGGTCATGTATGGATGTGAGAGTTAGACTATAAAGAAAGTTGAACGCTGAAGAATTGATGCTTTTGAACTGTGGTATTGGAGAAGACTCTTGAGAGTCCCTTGGACTGCAAGGAGATCCAACCAGTCCTTCCTAAAAGAGATCAGTCCTGGGTGTTCACTGGAAGGACTGATGCTGAAGCTGAAACTCCAGTACTTGGCCACGTGATGCGAGGAACCGACTCACTGGAAAAGACCCTGATGCTGGGGAAGATTGAAGGTGGAAGGAGAAGGGGACGACAGAGGATGAGATGGCTGGATGGCATCATAGACTCAATGGACATGAGTTTCAGTAAACTCTGGGATTTGGCGATGGACAGGGAAGCCTGGAGTGCTGCAGTCCATGGAATCGCAAGAGTTGGACACGACTGATCAATTGAACTGAATTGAACTGAGAAAGATATAAGGGATAGGAAACATGTGATTTCTTGGATTAAGTAATTTAGTTTATTATGCTTTAAAACCTGATGCTAGGTAGGTGGAAGAGACTCATGCTGGGAGATATCTAAGGTAGGAGAAGGGCACGACAGAGAATGAGATGATTGGGTGCAATCATCAGCTCAATGAACATGATTTGACAAAACTCTGGGAGATGGTGAAGGTCAGAGAAGCCTGGTGTGCAAAGAGGGGTTGCAAAGAGTCAGGACACGACTGAATGACTGAACAGCAACAAGTAGGTAGAAGTTATTCAACAAGTCATCATTGGCATATCAAATATTCTTTTGAAAAAAATTAAAATGTTTTATTTAGTATGAAACATGCCAAGCTTAATGAAGATAATCATTTATTTTTAATTTTTAGTATGTATATATGGATTTTTAAATTTCTCCTTCAAACTTTGTCAAAAATGAGTGATTATTTCCTTTGCTTTGCCTGATATTCATTTTTACATTATTGTATGTGTGTACAACACACACACGCAGGTAACCTTATGGGTCTCTTATTGTAGCTCTAGTTGTGATAGCATTATGTACTCTTTAAGAAATTATTGGCAGAAAGTAACTGGAAGAGTTGTTTATGACTCCCAGTCTTTATTTACAATATGCTGTGTAACCATGCTGTCTACTTCTGGGGTTAACATATGTTGTATGGTTATTATATCAAAATGATACCTAAATATTTTTAGTCACATTTCCAAAATATTATTAAAAATTGCTGACATTCAAAAAATATTTTATTTTCAAATTTAGAATTTCTTTCTTATAAAACCAACATCCTATTTTATTATACTATACCAATTTACCTTCAACTGCTCTTTAATAAAACAAAAAAGAATAAAAGTATTACATAAAAAGTAAGACAAATTAATTTAATTCTAAGCCTTTTTCAAGGTGAAAAATGAGATAAAATCTGTTGTTACTGTTCAGTCACTAGGTCATGTGCAACTTTTTGCGACCCTGTGGACTGCAGCACACCAGGCTCCCCTGTCCTTCACTGTCTCCCAGAGTTTGCTCAAATTCATTCCATTGAGTCGGTGATGCCACCCAACCATCTCATCCTCTGCCGCCCCCTTTTCCTTTTGTCTTCCATCTTTCCCAGCATCAGGGACTTTTTAATTGAGTCAGCTCTTCCCATCAGGTGTCCAAAGTATTAGAGCTTCAAGATAAAAGTAAAATGGTACAAAAGTAGACTTTTAAAATGTTTCAAAATATTTTATTGTATCCTAGAAAGGAAAATATTTTATCCACAGCCATTAACATCTCAATTTCATTTCAGAACTTTGGTAATACAATTATGCTTATGGACATTTAAAATATTTTTCATATTTAACAAAAATGCATGGAACTTTACTTTTCCCAAAAGATTAATTAACATCCTCACATCATTAGTCTCCCATATATATTGCCATCAGAGACCTTAACTTTCTTCAGCAATTCACTCTAAGCATATTTTATTTATATTTTTTACCAAATTTTAACTTATTGAAATGCCACATGGAGGGGCAAGAGAAGTCTGATTTCAATTTCTTTCTACATTTTTTTTAATTGGAGGATAATTGTTTTACAATATTGTGCTGGTTTCTGCCTGCATCGACATGCATCACCCACAGGCATACACATGCCCCCTCCTTCTTGAGGCTCCCTCCCGTCTCCCTCCCCATCCGTCCCTCTAAGTTGTCAGAGCACTCAGTTAAGCCGCTGTGGGACCCAGCAAGTCCCCACTGGCCATCTTAACCCATATCATGTACGTATTTCCATGCTGCTCTCTCGGTCTGTCTTACCCTCTCCGTCGCTCACTGTGTCCACAGCCTGTTCTCCATGCCTGTGTCTGCACTGCTGCCTGCAAACAGGCTCATTAGCACCAGCCATCTAGATGACATTTGTTGTTCGTTGCTAAGTCTTGTCTGGCTCTTTGCCACCCCATGGACTGCAGCATGCCAACCTCCCCTGACCTTCACTCTCACCCTGAGTTTGCTCAAATTCAACGTCTGGTGAGTCGGTGATGCTACCTAACCACTTCATCCTCCGCTGCCCTCCTCTCCTTTTGCCTTTGACCATTTTTTAGCATCAGTGTCTTTTCCAGTGAGTCAGCTCTTCACATCAGGGGGCCAAAGTATTGGAGCTTCAGCTTCAGCATGAGCTCTTCCAATACATATTTTAAATATTTGTTTATCTTTTTTTAATTGAAGAATAATTGCTTTACAGTATTGTATTGGTTTTACCGAACATCAACATGCATCAGCCATAGGTTTACAAATGTCCCCTTCCACTTGAACGTCCCTCCCAACTCCCTCCCCATCCCACTGCTCTAGGAGGTTTCTGAGCCCTGGTTTAGTTCCCCAGACATACAGCTCATCCCCGCTGGCTGTCTATTTTACACATGCTAATGCATGTGTCCATGTTACTGTCTACATACCTCCCCCCAAGCCGCGTCCATAAGCCTCTTCTCAATGGCTGCTCCATTGCTGCTCTGCAAATAGGTTCAGCAATGCCATCTTGCTAGATTCCATATTTAAGTATTAGTATACAATAATTGCTTTTCTCTTTCTGACTTACTTCCCTCTGTATAATAGTCTCTAGGAACACCCACCTCACTAGGACTGACTCAAATGCATTCTTTTGTATGGCTGAGTAATATTCCACTGTATATATGTACCACAGCTGCTTTATCCATTCAGCTATTGATGGACATTTAGGCTGTTTTCATGTCCTAGTTATTGTAAATAAAGCTGTGATGAACACTGGATTACATGCGTCTTTCTCAGTGTTGCTTTCCTCAGAGTATAGGCCTAGTAGTGGGATTGCTGGGTCATATGGTGGTTTAATTCCTAGTTTTTTTAAGGAATCTTGTAATGTTCTCCATAGTAGCTCTATCAATTTGCATTCTACCAAAAGTGCAGGAGGGTTCCCTTTTCTCCACACCCTCTCCAGCATTTATTGTTTGTAGAATTTTTGATGATTGCCATTCAGACGTATGTGAGGTGATATCTCATTGCAGTTTTAAGTTGCATTTCTCTATGTTGAGAATGCTCTATGTTGAGCATCTTTTCATGTGCTTAATAGCCATCTGTATGTCTTCTTTGGAGAAATGTCTGTTAAGATTTTTAGCCCATTTTTTGATTGGGTTGTTTGTTTTTTTGGCATTGATTTGCCTGAGCTGCTTGAATATTCTTGAAATTAATCCTTTATCATTTGTTTCATTTGCTATTATTTTTTTTCCCCATTCTGAGGGTTATCTTTTCACCTTGTTTACAGTTTCCTTTGCTGTGCAAAAGCTTTTAAGTTTAATTAAGTTCCGCTTGTTTATTTTTGTTTTTATATCCATTACTCTAGGAGGTGGGTCATAGAGGGTCTTGTTATAATTTATGTCATACAGTGTTCTGTCTATGTTTTCCTCTAAGAGTTTTATAGTTTCTTATCTTACATTTAGGTCTTTAATCCATGTTGAGTTTATCTTTGTGTATGGTGTTAGGAAGCATTCCAATTTCATTCTTTTACACATTGCTGTCCAGTTTTCACAACACCACTTATTGAAGAGACTATCCTTGCCCCATTTTATATTTTTTTCTCTTTTGTCAAAAATAAGTTATCCATAGGTGCATGAGTTCATCTCTGGACTTCCTATTTTGTCCCATTGGCCTATATTTTGGTTTTTGTTCCACTCCTCTTCCAACGAGTATTAAGGGAATATTTATCTTTCTATTTCTGACTTACTTCATCCTGTACAATAAGCTTTAGGTTCATCCACCTCATTAGGACTGACTCAAATGCCTCCTCTGTGTGTATATATATACACCACAGTTTCTGATCCATTCATCTGTCAATGGATTTCTAGATTGCTTCCGCGTCCTGCGTGTGTTAATTGCTCAGCTGTGTCCAGCTCTTTGTGAATCCATGGACTGTAGCCCACGGGCTCCTCTGTCCATGGAATTCTTCAGACAAGAACATTGGAGTGGGTTGCCATTCCCTTCTTCAGGTTATCTTCCCAATGCAGGGATTGAACCTGGGTCTCCTGCATTGCAGGGAGGTTGCTTATCATCTGAGCCAACAGGGAAGCTCTGCTTCCATATCCTAGCTATTGTAAAAAGTGCTCTAATGGACACAATACTGTTTAAACAGTGAACATTAACTTCAGCACAATATTTTGCTAGAGGAAACTGTGCAGGAAAATGGAATATATCTTGTCACAAAGGTAAAATATTTGTTTCTGGGTAGTGATATGCTAGATTCACATGGATTGGTAATTTGTATTATAATCCAAAGCTAACAAAGAATTAGTAAGTTCATTTAAGAATTGTCTGCATTTTACATAGTAGATGGCAGGAGGAAAAATAGGAAATAGAAAAGGTCATCATTAGACAACTCACATAAAAATAGATTTTTGGTGAGATAATCCAAATTCCCAATAAGGTCAATAAGATTATTTTGAACAATATTTGCTATAAAAATTTTATTTCTTGAGTACTTACTTTCCAAACCTAATTTTTATGAATTCTATAATCAACAAGCATACCTAGCAGATTTGGAAGAATTTCTACAATTACTTTTTTATTTCCAACTAAATCTCCAGCTGTATGTTTTGCCTAAATGAGATCAATCATGTACACCTAGATTTCAGAGCTCTTTTTATCTATATGACAAAGGTTGTGCATGTTCATAATTTAACAGAACTAAAATATGCAGCCCTAATCAATTTGTCATGAAATATCCATAAGATCATGCCATGTAGTACAACTTTAAAACTTTAAAGTACTAATTCTTCTGAAAACATTGCTCCTTGCATCTTGTTAATTTAAATATGTATATTCAGATAACTGAAGTCTCCAAGTGTTCTTGTGAAATCTACAGTCATCCTTAACAGTTGGCAGAGAGAAAATTTCCTATCTTTTCCCATCAGTTCAGTTCAATTCAGTCTCTCAGTTGTGTCCTATTCTTTGCAACTCCATGGACTGTAGCACGTCAGACTTCCCTGTCCATCACCAACTCCTGTAGCTTGCTCAAACTCATGTCCATTGAGTTGGTGATCCATCCAACCACCTCATCCTCTGTCATCCCCTTCTCCTACTTATCTTTTTCCATATGATAAGCTATTAAGAGCAGACTCATATTATATGCACACTAAGTTGCTTCAGCCATTTTTGATCCCTTGCAACCCTATGGACTATAGCCAGCCAGCCTCCTCTGTCCATGAGATTCTCTAAGCAAGAATACTGCAGTGGGTTGACTCATATTGTACATATATTTAATTCTTTATTTTTTTTTTCTGTTAGGACTAAGTGTTCACCAATATGTTTTTGTTTTATTAAGGAAGGGTACATACAGGAAATTCTAGAACAATTTTCAAATGTGTCCTCTAATAAAATGTTGAGTTTATCAGCCTACCCTGATGAAATATAAAGCTTAGCACTTATATTATCTCTATTTATTAAATGCAATATATTTGATCTAGTTGAATTAAAAATTGAACACAAATTTTTTAAAAAGCTCAATTCATTTTTTCTCAATAATAAAAATTGCAGTAAATCAATTAATGCTGACTTTCTTATAATTTTTTGAGAATACCTAATGGCTTGGTTGCCATCAAGTAGGGAAGGGCTTCCCCTTTGTCTCAGCTGTAAAGAATCTGCCCACACTGCAGGAGCCACAGGAGATGCAAGTTTGATCCCTGGGTAGGGAGATCCTTTGGAGGAGGGCATGTAACCCACTCCAGTCTTC
The DNA here is from genome assembly GCF_033118175.1 of Dama dama. Classification (NCBI taxonomy): domain Eukaryota; kingdom Metazoa; phylum Chordata; class Mammalia; order Artiodactyla; family Cervidae; genus Dama; species Dama dama. The sequence goes on from NC_083701.1 coordinate 76,681,518, forward strand.
CTGCCTCTCATGAACAGAGGAGCCTGGAGGGCTAGAGTCCATGCGGTTGCAAAAAGTCAGACAGGACTGAAGTGACTTAGTCTGAATGCAAGCAATCAAGTGAGGAAACAAAGATAACTATGCCAGGTATTTCCTACCACTGTGATAGAAAGTCACTCATTTATTATTTACCTCATAAGTATTTATCTTATCACATTCATAAATAGACCCTGTGAAATTACTGCTGTTTTCCCATTCTTATTCAATGATCTCAAATATATTCTATTAGTGAAGAAGGCTCTAACTTACTCTAGATTGACCAACATTTAAGTTGCCATTAACAAGGTAGCTGTATCAGCCAAAACAATATATTTCTCAAATTTTTTATGTTTGAAATAATAAATATTTTGCATCTGATGTTAATGGAGAGCTGTTAACAGACATGCTGAATTGAGATGTGAAAATCAAGTAAGATTAAATTACTTACAATTAAATACAACATTTGAAAAACATGTTCATGACTAAAAATTTTATTCCCACAAACAGATAATTTAAAATATTATAGTCATTAGAAATATTTATGTATTCTAACCTCAATGGGATAAAATTCATTTAGTACAATCTTATCATGTGTCACATGTACAACCAGACCTGGCATGAAGGATAATATTCCTAGGACACCTTTCTTGATATAACTAACCTTATAATACTACTGATTAGGAGTGAATATCTTCTTCTTATGTTGTGTTACATAGTATCAAATATCCACTCCTCAAAAAAGACATTTATTTTATTTGACATTCATTCTCCTTAGAGACTAAATGTCTTTGACATAAAATTTGCCACATTTCATCATAGCTGTCTAGGTTTTCAGTTGGAAATGCTCTATATATTCTCTTCACATTCTGTGCGAGGTATCAATTTATTGCCTCTTTGCTCCTAATTCACTCTTTACTACTTTCTCACCAATAATGGACCCCTGCCATATGTACACATAATAAGTCTTCCACCGTGTCTTCCCTTAAGGACTCTGGCCATGTACAAGAGTAATGGAATAGGGGGAAATTAAATACCCATATCTTTTAAAGACTTTGAGACACTGGGTCAGAATGAACACTAATTCTGAGGGCCCAGGATTCCCAGAGGTCCACCAAGTAGAAATATAGGGTGCCCTGATGATACATACCTAGGTATCTATACTGGTCCATAGTTTCACTATATATTTCCCCCCAGTTCCTGGAGCTGTAATTGAAATAGACACACTTCATAATCTGAAGAATCCTCACATTGGCTTCTACAAGCCAAGTGGAAGCCCTTGAAAGCTTCCATGTTTGAGGAAAGTAAACCAGGAGTAAGATCACAGAGATTAAGTCCACATCAAAGACATAAAAGGAAAAATGTGTTAGTATCTATCTCTATTCTAGTTATCCCATCAGTTTGACTTCTGCTCAAGTCAGCTGGATCTTGGGAGCTAGTGCAGACCACCAAAAACATTATGGGTGATGGCTCGCATTGCAGCTCCTGTCCAGGACACAGTCTCTTTAGCCAGTGCATCCCTGGTCCTTGGTATCCAGCTATTTGCCTTTGCTAATGTCTTTTTTTTTTTTTTTTTGCAAACCACTTGCAAAGACAGCCTGAAGTGCTTTAACTCACAAGTGCCACAATATGACTCCAGATTGTTGCCTTAAGACAACATAAATTCTTCTGCTTTCTAGTACAATATAGTCCCCAAAGATCTTAGTCATTTTGGTATCAACAAAGCATCACACTGGTCCTCTATATTGAGGGCATTGAGATGATTTAGACATGATGAGCTGGAAATGCATGTACTTTATGACCTTAGTTGAGAAATTTGGAAACTACAAGATGGAAGATGAATAACAGAAAAATTCAGGGGCCACTGTGTCAGGGAAACTTCTAAGGGCTTAATGATATTGGGGATTAATTAAATACCCCTCTCAAAACAAAGGGGCTTCCCAAGTGAAGTGAAAGTGAAAGTTGCTCAAGTTGTGTCCAACTCTTTGAGTCCTCATGGACTATACAGTCCATGAAATTCTCCAGGCCAGAATACTGGAGTCGGTAGCTTTTCCCTTCTCCAGGGGATCTTCCCAACCCAGGGATCAAACTCAGGTCTCCCACATTGCAGGCAGATTCTTTACCAGCTGAGCCACCAGGAAAGCCCTGTGGTAGATAAAGAATCTGCCTGTTAGTGCAGGAGACACAAGGGATACGGGTTGGACCCCAGGGTTGGGAAAATCCTCTGAAGTAGGAAATGGCAACATGCTCCAGTATTCTTGCCTGTAAAATTCAATGGACAGAGGAGCCTGGTGGGCTACAGTCTACGGGGTTGCAAATTTGGACACGAACTGAGAGCACGTATGCAAAGCAAAACACAAGTTGCTTCAGTTTGTCCCATCTATCAAGTAAAAACAAGGCAAAGGCTTAATGGGCCTCATAATTTTGGAGTTGACATAAAATTTTGAGAGTATTACTTCGACCCATATACAACCAATTTGCGGTCTGGCAAGCACCAACAGGAGGGTCATAGTGCATACCTCTATTATTTTGAAACAAATCTATGCCCTCTTCTTTGGATAACTATTATTTTGCCAAAAAAAAAAAAAGAAAGAAAGAAAAGAAAACTTCTGTTTAATATCAGGCCTTGATAAGTATGGAAAGTCTGACCCTTAGCCATCAACTGATCATTCAGCTTCCCATCTTGAGCTTGATGCTGTCTGACCTGGTAGGCATAAACAGCTAGTTGATTGCAGGAGAGAAATGTTTGAATTTTGTTTATAAATGGGAGTTCAAATATGTGGAACATATATGTGAAAACCGAGTACCCAAAGAGGAGATTGTGCAGTTATGCAGTCATTGCCTCTCAGCTCCAAAAGTGCATTTCAGAGCCTCTGTCACGGTAATTAACTAAAGTCTGACTCCTGAAACAATATGTGGTTGATTAGTCTTGTGGGTGGGCTTCCCTGGTGCCTCAGGGGTAAAGAATCTGGATCTACAGCTTCTCAAATGGGGCATGAGTCTCAGCTTTGGGGAAGAAGCCTTCCCTTTCAAGTTTGATTTTCTTTGGGACTCTCTGTCAGCTCTAGGGCAGCCTCTTGATTTCTCTTTACATGTTTATAGTTACTCTCTTACTGTAGCTAAATAATTCTTTATATTGAATTTCTTCTGTTAATTGCTATTACTACTTTGCCTTTATTGAGTCCAGTCTCATACACAATCATCTTATTAGAGACTATTAGTAATAGAGACGGTGGTGCGACTATTATTTGCTCTTGCGTGACTGCTCTTCCCTGTTCATTCTCCTCTTCCACTCTGTAGGACACATCAGCATGAAAGAAATTTCTCACAGCCTGTAATTTTTCTAAATACATGATGATGAATAATCACATTTGTGTTCTATTGACAAGATACGAAGCCTTTGCTAAGGTCCCTAATCTCAGTTCCCTTTCTTTAAATCTATTTTCAGAAAACAAACTAGCACTCCTCTCTATTAACTATTCCAAATGAATCTTAGAATTTTTAAAACATTCATTGTTCCCCATGGGGTCACAAAGAGTCAGTCACAACTGAGCGACTGAACTTCCTTAAAAGAGTTACTTCACACTCTCTATGTGGAAATCTGTCTCCTTTCCCTATTATCTTTACTAGAATGAGAGTCAGGGCAGGTATCCTGTTCTTTCAGTTTGCAGATACACGATCTAGGATTAGGTTAATATCTTTGCTTCTCTCATATAGCGCACCTGTATTTTCTGTCAAATCTTGTACAGGAGTACCTAGGCACTTCTCAATGTCGTTTTCATCCCTAAATGAAAATATGGTCTTTTGGATGCTCACTGTGATTTAGCCAATGAGAAGCAGATATTTTAAATAGTCCTTTCAAAAAACATAACTGAACACAAATACTGTATTTTTGAAGTTAACTTCTCATGGACTGAAGAGATTAGCCCCAAGATAAAAAGAGCAATGACATAGTCAGATCTGATTTATATTTAAATTCTAACAAGAATTTGTCAGCTCAAACAATGTCACCAACTGACAAGCACACGTTAGGAATCCAAGGAATAAGAAACAACAAAAAAATATTTCAAGATGTGTTGTATGTGTTCTAATGATAGGACCTCTATTAATGGTGGTCCCATTAAATGCTGGACTTCCTTGGTGGAAAAGGAAGAGGTTGTTTTAAGCATCTTTGAGCTGTTGACAACTGAGCGCTGATTGAAGTAGTGAAGGAAGTAATTTTTTTAGTGTGTCTGGATTTCACTTTTCATACAAGAAGACAACGCTTCTGGACCAAACTCATCTCAGGTGTAGGAAGAAAATCAGCATTATACTGGATTATTGTTAAGGGGAAACATTTTGACACAAGTCATTTTCTTTATAACTTATGTGGTAGTTCCTTTGCCCCATTAGCATAACTTTTATCTTCTTTCTGTGAAGGGAAATTCAGTTTGGGAAGTTGTCCTAAAATGAGTTAAGTAAAAAGCCAAAATTTGGCAAGCTAAAACAGATATTGGAAAACCTGAGATCATTTTGTTTAAATACAAGTTTCAATAAAGCAAGAAAAGGATGTGTAGCAGAGATCACAATATAGCAGAATGTGGAAATAGCCACAGTTTAAATCATTAAAGTCTAAATAGTTTAACATTTAGAGACTTTAAAAAGTCAGTGGTGAGTCTTTTATTATACTTCAAAATTTGAAATAAATAAAAGCATTTAAAATATTAATATATTAATACATTATCAATATATTATATTATGTATAATATAATATGTATTATATATTATATAATATATATATTATATACACACTATTATAATATTATATGTTATAATATTATAATATGATGTTATTATATTTAATATTATAATATGGTATTATAATATTAATATATTATTAATATATTAAAATCCACCATACAGAATTCATTGTGTAAAGCACTGATTTAGGTGCATTTAGGGCTTCCCTTGTGGCTCAGATGATGAAGAACTGTCCTGTGATGCAGGAGACCCAGGCTCAATCCCTGGGTCAAGAAGATCCCTGGAGAAGGGAATGGCCACCCACTCGAGTATTCTTGCCTGGAGAATTCCATGGACAGAGGAACTTGGTGAGTTACAGTCCATGGGTCTCAAAAAGTCAGACACCCTGAGAGACTAATACTTTCATTTTCAGGATGCGTTTTGGATATATTCTTTTACTAAGGAAAATTGTGGAACATAGATTTCCCTCCACTCAGTATTCTGATTCATCTGATTAATTATCTTAAATTTTAGGGTAAGATTCACTGAGACTGTTTAACACTTGCAATAAGTAGTAAGCCTTAATCACTACTAACCTATTGATTCTGATTAATCCTGTAGTGATTAAAATGCATTAAGTGATCTTTAATGCACCGAGTTCTTGAATTTCTAATGTAAATTGAAATCCCAAAAATTTAAACAGAATGATATGTGAATTCATTTCAGATATTCTGAGAAGGGTTTTAGTAGTCTCTGTTTTTTTTTTTTTGCTTCTTGGCAAACATCAATATGTGGGTGTAATATTAAATTTCAAAAGACTGAATGTCAACCCTTTATAAAAAGGCTTTGCTATTTTATATGTATGCTTAAAAGACATTTAAATATGTAACTGAAGATTTATATTTAACAAGACACAAGACTATCTGTTTAAGAAAAAATTGTAGAGCAGTTTTAGCTTCACAGGAAAATAGAGATTTCCTGTATACTCCTTTCCCCCACACATGCATTGTCCCTCAGTTATCAACATCCCACCAGAGTGGTGTATTAATGACAATTGTTGAACTTGTATTGACACATAATAATCACTCAAAGTCCATAATTTACATAAGAGTTTACTCTTGGTATCGTACATTCTATGGATTTGGAAAAAATGTATAATGACACATATCCTCAATTGTTACGGTGTCACGCAGAGTATTTTAACTTTCCCCCAAATCCCCTGTGCCCTGCCCTCTTCTCCCCCAACCCCAGCCCCAGCAACTCCTTGCGAGCACTGATCATTTCTTGTCTCTATTGCTGTGACTTTTCTAAAATGTTGTAGAGCCGGCATTCCACAGTATGCAGCATCTGCAGATTCACTTTTCTTTCCCCTAGTGATGTGCATTTCAAGTTTTCTCCACGACTTCTCATGGCTTGATAGCTTCTCTCTTTTCAGCACCTACTAATATTCAACTGATTGGATGTATCATTCTCACTGATCTCCTCAGCTATGAAGGACATCTTGGTTGCTTCTGAGTTTTGGCAAACATGAATAAAGCTGCTATAAAATTATTGCACAGGTTTTTGTGTGGACCTTAATTTTCAAAAGCTCTGGATAAATATCAAGGAGAGCAATTGCGGTACCATATAGTAAGAGGATGTTTACTTTTGTGGGAAACTGCAAAACTGTTTCCCAGCATGTCTGTCTGTACCGTTTTTGTGTTCCCACCAGCAGTGAATGGGAGTTCACATTGCTCCCCATCCTCACCATGTTGTCAGTGATCTGGATTTGGGCCCTAACAGGAGTGTAGTGGCATCTTGTTATTCTTTTAATGTGCATTTCCCTTATGATGAATGATGTGAAACTTCTATTCATTGGCTTACTTTTCATCTTCACAGCTTGTCTCCTGAGATGACTGTTAAGGTCTTAGGTCCATCTCTTAATAAGGTAGTCTCTTTTCTTATTTTTGAATTTTACCAGCTTTTTTTTTTTTGGTATGTTTCAGGGAATAGTCCTGTATCAGATGTATATTTTGCAAGTATTTTCTCTTACTCTGTGGCTGGTCTCCTCATTCTCCTACATTGTATTTCAGGGATCAGAACGTCTTCATGTTGATGAAGTCTATTATTTCTTTCACGGATCATGCCTTTGATGTTGTATCTGAAGTCATCATCATTCCCAAGGTCATCTAAGATTTTTCCTATGGTATCTTGCAGAAGTTGTATAGTTTTGCATTTTATACAATACTGTCTCTTTCCTAGACACTTTCTCACTAGTAATATCATCAGTTTACACGAAGGTATTCAAGAACATGAACAGCATATATTTTTAAAAACCTAAACATAATTTAATAATAGTTTGACAATATTCATGAACTCACCACATGTATTTGTAAGTTTAATATTCATATCGGGAAAAATTATCTTGTAAGTATGTTTGTAGAAAATGAACTTATTTAAAGCTTAAGTGTACTTAAACATAAAAATAGAACAATGCTTGTAATTCTCAAAAGATACACTCAACATGCATATTTTAACAGAGACAAAAAGCTAATTTAAATGATCACAAATTAAACATTTTAGTTAGACATTTTCATTGAAAATTATATTATGTATAGTTCTCAGATCTCCAGAATACCCAGAGCTCTATGTCAAAGCTAATCAGATTATAATGACACAATTGAGACTGTTAACTTAATTGGTTGATTATTTGGAAATTAAATCTTTTAAACAATATTTCCTGAAGCTTTTTGCATATTTTTAATATATCATTATTATTTTAATAATTTATTTCATTAGAAGAGAAGTGGTGTTTTAATGTGCAATGTTGATGTGTACAAATAAGTCTAAAGTGGTTATTTTATAAATGCAATCATTCTCTTATACAGAGAAAAGGTACTGAAAGTAATGAATTGTGATGAAGTTAGAATTTAAATTAGGATCAACAGAAAATACAGAACAGAAGCAAATGTAAGGAAAGTAAAATCTTTCAGGTTCCAGATATCATTGCCTAATTTAGATGTATTAATGTACACATGAAAACAATATATAATTTTTCCAAAACATTTAATTTTGAACTAATTTTTTACAAAGTTGCATAAATAGCAAACTTGGTTTCCATCTATTTCTCATCATTTTCTCATAATAGTGATGAGTTTTTTAAGTAAATATATAATTGTCAAAAACAAGAAGTACTATTAGTACAATATTGTTGACTAAATTAAATGACCCATTCTAGCTTCACTATTTTTCTTACTAACATCTTTCTGTTCTAGATATCTACTAAGGATTTCACATTGCGTTTTGTTATGATTTCTCCTCAATCTTTTCCAGATCATAGCATTTTCCTAGTCTTTCCTTGTCTACTGTGACCCTGAAACTTGGCAGGAGCACTGAGTTATTTATAAAGTATTCTCAACTTGTATTTGTCTCTATTTTTCCATGATTGGCATAAGAAAGCTGTGCATTTCATATGGGAACACCACAAAAAATTGCATTACGCCTATCTCAGTATACCACAGCCTGGAGTTCCTAATGTCAATATGTATGCCTTGTTACTGGAGATATCGTATTGACTATATGGTTAGCTTTGTGTCCACTGGATTACTCAACTATAAGGTTGCCACTTTGGCTTGTGCATTTAATAAATATCATAATATCATATCATAAATATCGTAAATAATATATTTATAACATGGGTATTGTTTTGTCCTCAGACCTTTGCCTACATGAAGCAATCTGTTTTCTTCATTCGGTTGCTCTTTGAGGATGTCCAGAGTCACAGTTATCATGGTCATGTTTCCTGTATTGCTTTAAAACTTTTTAACTCGAGAGCTTGGCACATCTAACATTCACACTCTGACTACTCATGCACCTACCAAATCTCATCTTAATGTATATAAATAAATTAAATAATTTGAAATATGGACATGCATACTTAGTCAATATTTTGGAAGTCTTATATTTAAAATATATTTTAAAAACATACTGGATGGAAAGTATAAGCAGATGAATTAATTTTCAGATAGTTTTGATATTAAATGCTACCTATTGTGGTTTTAGTAATCTCACTTTTCTTTAGAAAGATTTAATATCTGACACTGTTAAGAGGGAATATTAATAGCTATTTTGTACATTTGTGTATATGTAAGAACTAAATAAAATATTCAAATAAATTATTCATGTAATTATTTTTCAACAAAGCAAAACTCATTCAACTCACTTTTTTCTTTGATACAACATATTTTTGAGTATAAACATATTTGTAACTCTGTGCACTGGGCTTGGGCCAATGTGATATGAAATGTTTCGTTTCAATTTTTAAGTTTCTCAGCTCATCTCTAAGCTTCACATGTGTTTATCCTTTTCGGTTCTCTTTATCCTCTCATTCTCCTGGTACTCAGGAAACACTGCTGGTATAATTTATTTTTTTCACTTTTAATTGAGAATCCAAAGTTTCATTCATTCTTATTATATTTCCCAATATATATATAATGTCTCCATTCTTTCTCCTCCCAAAACTCTCTTTTTCTAATAGTAGTTCTGTATTAATATAGAAAGACATTTGAAAAACATACTTTGGCAACATCTAAAGCATGGCTCACGTGGAAAGTTTGTGCATATAGGTATCTTTAGTTTTTATAAATGATTGTTCTCAAGTAGAGGTCAGAGATTCAGAAGTGTACAGACAAATTTGCTATTACTTTTCACAATTTTTTTCATAGTGTAAAACACATTTAACTGTGCTCTGACATTTTAATGTGGTACAAATAATTTTATAGTTAATGGACATTCTATTTCTACTAACTCCTTTTAAAATGTAGAAGCTTTATCCATTATACCTATTTTTATTAATTTTATGATTTCTCTATTTTTCTAGGTACTTTTGTGCCAAGTTGAGAGCAGCTACTGTTAAGATGTCATATTTATCCAGAAATGTTTATATTTGACATTTACTTCACTGCAAAGTTACTCAATAAGCCAAGAAATCTGTTTTACTTTTCCACTCATTGATTTGCACTAACTAGACATCTTTGAATGCCAGGTTTTAGCCCTTATTTCATAAAGGAGTCTTTAAAACTCAAAAATATCCCCTCTCATTTTATTGCACAATGTAACACAGTAGCAAAAATAATTATTATAAATATATTTATATATAATTTTAATCAACAACTGAACAGTAGCCTGCTGTGCTAATTATTTTTGGTACATGAAGACTGATTGCATTTTCCTAATTAAACATTTTTTCTTGGTATTTTTTATATTTACATATTCACTGAATCATGACAAGTATTATTAGAATTTACTTTGTCATTCCTAAAACTTATATTTAAAGTAAAAATGTAATTTTTCTTTCTACAACAAAAATACTTTTATTTCTTTCTACAACAGAAATAATATGTATGAGAAAATATAATATTGGACATATCAGATGATATAAACATTTGGGTCAGATTAAGGTCATTATAAATTCATGTTAAATTTTACATGATTCCTAATTCTAAGATGTGACAAAATAAACAACATATTACTTTAGACATAAGATAATAATTTAAAATTTTTATCATCAGTTTACAAAATATTTTTGAAAATATAATTTGCTTATGTGTTGAGAATTCAACCATGAAATGATATCTCATCTAGTCCTACTATATAGAATGCAAAGTAGGGGAAACCTAGGTTTGCCTGAGAAGGACAGGAAAGAATTCCAAAATACATAGCGTATGGACTGAGGCTTGACGTACAAATAGGAGTTCACTGTGACAAAGGATGGGGGACTGCAAAAGGTGATTTTAAGATAGAGCAGATGTGAACTAACAGGCAAAGGAGTACGTAACGACAGAAAATTTCTGACAACTCAGGTTTTTCAGTTTGACTGAAAAATTGATCATTCTAAAAAATAGGTGTTGTGAGTGGTAGAGAGATATAGTAAGAGGCCAGATGGTCAATATCCTTTCATATCAAATAAAGAATTTAAACATTATTATCTTACGTATAATGAAAAGAAGGGTCACTTCTGAAAACCTTCAATTTTGTGATTATCATTATAAGAAAACATATACTACTTGGTACAAAATGTGGAAATGGAGGGAAGAACTTGTGGGAAAGGAAAAAAAAAATCAAGGAAACTAGGAGACACGTCTTTGTAAAATTATTGGAGATGCTATCCTTTTCCCGTTGCGTGTTCTTACCACTATTGTTGAAAATTAAGAGACTGTATATGCTTTAGTTTACTTCTGGGCTTCCTATTTTGTTTCACTAGTTTACATATCTGCTTTTATGTCAGTAGCAAACTATTTTGATTGCTATTACTTTGTAATGTAATTTGAAATTGAGACTTGAGATGTATAATACCTGTCTCCATTCTTCTTTCCCTAGATCACTTGGTTACTAGAGCTCCCTTGTGGTTTCATATAAACTTTGGGATTATTTGTTCTACTTTTTAAAAAATGTCATTGTAAGTTCTGATAGAGAAATGATCAATCTGTTTATCACTTTAGGTAGTATAGATAGTTTAACAGTATTACTTCTTTCAGCTCATGGACATGGGCAATCCATCTTTCCAACTATTTGCATTTCCTATTGCTTTCATCAGTTTTTCATGGCTTCCAGTTAAGATCTTTTACCACCTTGGTTAAATTTATTTCTAAGCCTTTTCTTCATTTTAATACTTTATAAATTGAAAAATTCATTATTTACTTTTCAGATTGATTGTTTTTGATGTAAATGCAATGCAATTACTCACTCAGTCATGTCGGAACCTTTGCAACCCTATGGACTGTAACCTGCCAAGCCCTTCTCTCCATGGAATTCTCCAGGACAGAATACTGGAATAGGTAACCCATTCCTTTCTCTAGGAGATCTTCCCAAACCAGAGATCAAACCTGGATCTCCCACATCACAGGCAGATTATTTACCATCTGAGCCACCAGGGAAGCCCTTTGATGTAGATATGCATTTACCAGTTCTAACTTTGTTTGTTTGTTTGTGGTATATTCAGGGTTTTCTACACACAAGATGGTGTCCTCTAAAGAGATAAATTTCTTCTTCGAATTTGGTACCATTTATATCTTTTTATTTTCTGATTGCTCTTGCTAGTAATTTCAATACTATGTTTGATGGAAGTGGAGAGAATGGATATCCTTGCCTTGAACTGTATCTTATAAAGAAAGCTATCAGATTTCCTTATTAATTATGATTTTAGCTGTGGGCTCTTCATAGCCTTTGTCCTTTATTACGCTTTCTTTGCGTGAAATGTTCCCTTAGTATCTCCAATTTTCTTGAAGAGATCTCTAGTCTTTCCCATGTTATTGCTTTTCTCTATTTCTTCACATTGCCTTAAGAAGACTTGTATCTCTCCTTGCTATTCTCTGGAACTCTGCGTTTAGTTGGGTATATCTTTTTCCTTCCTCCTTTGCCGTTCGCTTCTCTTCTTTTCTCAGCGATCTGTAAGGCCTCTTCAGACAGCCATTTTGCCTTTTTGCATTTCTTTCTCTTGGGGATATTTTTTATAGTCATCACCTCCTGTACAATGTCATGAACCTCTGCCCATAGTTCTTCAGGCACTCTGTCTATCAGATCCAATCCCTTCATTCTATTTGCCACTTCTACTGAATAACTATAAGGGATTTGATTTAGCTCATACCTGAATGGTTTAGTGGTTTTCCCTAGTTTCTTCAATTTAAGTCTGAATTTGACAATAAGGAGTTCATGTTCTGAGACAGGGTCAGCTCCCACTCTTGTTTTTGCTGACTGTATAGAGCTTCATCATCTTCCACTGCAAAGAATATAATCAGTCTATTTTGTATTGACCATCTGGGGATGTCCATGTGTAGTATCATCTCTTGTGTTGGTGGAAGAGGGTGTTTTTTATGACCAGTGTGTTCTCTGGGCAAAACTCTGTTAACTTTTGGCCTGCTTCATTTTGTAGTCCAAGGCCAACCTGCCTGTTACTCCAGGTATCTGACTTCCTACTTTTGCATTGCGGTCCCTTATGATGAAAAGAACACATTTTATTGGTGTTAGTTCTAGGAGATCTTGCAGGTTTTCATAGAATTGTTCAACTTGGGCTTCTTCAGCATTGGTGGTTGTGGCATAGACTTGGATTACTGTGATGTTGAATGGTTTGCCTTGGAAACAAACTAAGATCTTTCTCTCATTCTTGAAATTACCATCAAGTACTGCATTTTGGACTATTTTGTTGACCAGGTTGTACACCTGAGAACTGTACAAAAAAGCTCATAATGGGAGGAGGAGCCAAGATGGCGGAGGAGTAGGACGGGGAGACCACTTTCTCTCCTACAAATTCATCAAAAGAATAACTGAATGCAGAACAAACTTCACAAAACAACTTCTGATCGCTAGCTGAGGTCATCAGGCGCCCAGAAAAGCAGTCCATTGTCTTAGAAAGGAGGTAGGACAAAATATAAAGATAAAAAGTGAGACAAAAGAGCTAAGGACGGAGATCCGTCCCGGGAAGGAAGTCTTAGGCGGCATTACTTGGGGTAGGGTCCGGGCCTGAGTGCCCTGAGGACAATCGGAGGGAGCTTCTGTGAGTTGCCAACTTGAACTGTGGGACACCAAAAGAGAGAGAGAAAATTAATCGGCCGGAACACACTGCCGGCCGTTCGCAGAACAAAGGGACCGAGAAAGTCCAGAGAAGAGCTCGCAGGCTGCGGACCGGCCCAGCCCCGCTGGAGGCAGAAGGCAGGGGGGAGGGGAAGGTCGCGGCGAGACACAGGGCGCAGGCACCCGACCGGCGCGGGCGGGACTGGGGCTGGGGACGCGGAGGGCAGAAGGCGCGCGCACCCGACTGGCGCCAGCGGAAACTGAGACTGGGTCCGCGGAAGGGAGGGGGCGCGCCACACCTGGGGAGAGTGCGCCCACCGAGCCCCTGGCTGCCTGGACCGCTCTGACGGGGAAGGCACAGAGAGCAGGCGCAGCTTTTCCTTCCGCGCTTTTGTGGAACACCCGAGGGCTGGAACCTCGCGCAGCGCGGGGCGCGCTCCATATAGAACAGCCGGGAGCCTGAGCGGCGCAGACGGAGAGGGCAGGGTCGGCCACTCCCGGCAGCGCCAGCCCGTCCCCGCGGCGCCAGCCCCTCCCCGCGGAGCGACGGAACTAGCTACCTGAATAAGAGTCCACCTCCGCCCGCCTGTGTCAGGGCGGAAATGAGGCTCTGAAGAGACCAGCAAACAGAAGCCAAATAAACAAAGGGAACCGCTTCAGAAGGGACTGGTGCAACAGATTAAAATCCCCGTAGAAAACATGGACTACACCGGAAGGGGCCTGTAGATATCGAGAAGTGTAAGCTGGAACGAGGAGCTATCTGAAACTGAGCCAAACCCACACAGACCGCAACAGCTCCAGAGAAACTCCTAGATATAATTTTACTTTTTTCTCTTTTTTTTTCTTTTTTATTTTTTCTCTTTTATTTGCCTTTAAAATTCCCTATTACTCCCCCATTACTCCTTAACTTTCATTTCCATAGATTTTTATGATTTTTTTAATTAGGGAAAAAAAATTTTTCTTTCTTTCTTTTTTTTCTTTTTTCTTCTTTCCTTTTTCTCTTCTATTTTCTATTTTTCTTTTTCTCTTATTTCTTTTAAAGTCCTCTAGTACTCCTCTACTACTCCTTAATTTTCATTTTCAATACACTATAACCTTACAAAAAAAAAAAAAGGAAGAGAAGCCCTATTTTTAAACCGAAGATTATTCTCTCCCAATCTTGACTCTCTGTTTTCTACCTCAGAACACCTCTATTTCCTCCTTTCCCCTTCTCTTCCCAATCCAATTCTGTGAATCTTTGTAGGTGTCTGAGATACGGAGAACACTCTGGGAACAGACAGCTGCGTAGATCTGTCTCTCTCCTCTTGAGTCCCCCTTTTTCTCCTCCTGCTCATCTCTATCTCCCTCCTCCCTTCTCTCCTCTTCATGTAACTCTGTGAACTTCTCTGGGTGTCCCTAACAGGGGAGAATCTTTTCGCCATTAACCTAGAAGTTTTATTATCAGTGCTGTATAGTTGGAGAAGTCCTGAGACTACAGGAAGAATAAAACTGAAATCCAGAGGCAGGAAACTTAAGCCCAAAACCTAAGAACACCAGAAAACTCCTGACTACATGGAACTTTAAGTAATAAGTGACTGTCCAAAAGCCTCCATACCTACACTGAAACCAACCACCACCCAAGAGCCAATAAGTTTTAGAGCAAGACATACCACGCAAATTCTCCAGCAACGCAGGAACATAGCCCTGAACGTCAACATACAGGCTGCCCAAGGTCACACCTAACACATAGACCCATCTCAAAACTCATTACTGGGCACTCCATTGCTCTCCAAAGAGAAGAAATCTAGTGCCACGCACCAGAACACTGATGCAAGCTTCCCTAACCAGGAAACCTTGACAAGCCAATCGTCTAACCCCACCCACTGGATAAATCCTCCACAATAAAAGGGAACCACAGACCTCCAGAATACAGAAAGCCCACTCCAGACACAGCAATCTGAACAAGATGAAAAGGCAAAGAAATACCCAACAGGTAAAGGAACATGAAAAATGCCCACCAAGTCAAACAAAAGAGGAGGAGATAGGGAATCTACCTGAAAAAGAATTTAGAATAATGATAATAAAAATGATCCAAAATCTTGAAAACAAAATGGAGTTACAGATAAATAGCCTAGAGACAAAGATTGAAAAGATACAAGAAATGTTTAATAAAGACCTAGAAGAAATAAAAAAGAGTCAATTACAAATGAATAATGCAATGAATGAGATCAAAAACACTTTGGAGGGAACCAAGAGTAGAATAACGGAGGCAGAAGATAGGATAAGTGAGGTAGAAGATAAAATAGTGGAAATAAATGAAGCAGAGAGGAAAAAAGAAAAAAGGATCAAAAGAAATGAGGACAACCTCAGGGACCTCTGGGACAATGTGAAACGCCCCAACATTCGAATCATAGGAGTCCCAGAAGAAGAAGACCAAAAGAAAGGCCATGAGAAAATACTCGAGGAGATAATAGCTGAAAACTTCCCTAAAATGGGGAAGGAAATAGCCACCCAAGTCCAAGAAACCCAGAGAGTCCCAAACAGGATAAACCCAAGGCGAAACACCCCAAGACACATATTAATCAAATTAACAAAGATCAAACACAAAGAACAAATCTTAAAAGCAGCAAGGGAAAAACAACAAATAACACACAAAGGGATTCCCATAAGGATAACAGCTGATCTATCAATAGAAACCCTCCAGGCCAGAAGGGAATGGCAGGAAGTTCTGAAAGTAATGAAAGAGAATAACCTACAACCTAGATTACTGTATCCAGCAAGGATCTCATTCAGATATGAAGGAGAATTCAAAAACTTTACAGATAAGCAAAAGCTGAGAGAATTCAGCACCACCAAACCAGCTCTTCAACAAATGCTAAAGGATCTTCTCTAGACAGGAAATGCAGAAAGGTTGTATAAACGTGAACCCAAAACAACAAAGTAAATGGCAATGGGACCACACCTATCAATAATTACCCTAAATGTAAATGGGTTGAATGCCCCAACCAAAAGACAAAGATTGGCTGAATGGATACAAAAACAAGACCCCTATATATGCTGTCTACAAGAGACCCACCTCAAAACAAGAGACACATACAGACTAAAAGTGAAGGGCTGGAAAAAAATATTTCATGCAAATGGAGACCAAAAGAAAGCAGGAGTCGCAATACTCATATCAGATAAAATAGACTTTCAAATAAAGGCTGTGAAAAGAGACAAAGAAGGACACTACATAATGATCAAAGGATCAATCAAAGAAGAAGATATAACAATTATAAATATATATGCACCCAACATAGGAGCACCACAATATATACGGCAAACACTAACGAGTATGAAAGAGGAAATTAATAGTAACACAATAATAGTGGGAGACTTTAATACCCCACTCACAACTATGGATAGATCAACTAAACCGAAAATTAACAAGGAAACACAAACCTTAAATAACACAATGGACCAGCTAGACCTGATTGATATCTATAGGACATTTCACCCCAAAACAATCAACTTCACCTTTTTCTCAAGTGCACACGGAACCTTCTCCAGAATAGATCACATCCTGGGCCATAAATCTAGTCTTGGAAAATTCAAAAAAATTGAAATCATTCCAGTCATCTTTTCTGACCACAGTGCAGTAAGATTAGATGTCAATTACAGGAAAAAAATTGTTAAACATTCAAACAAATGGAGGCTAAATAACACGCTTCTGAATAACCAACAAATCATAGAAGAAATCAAAATATGTATAGAAACGAATGAAAATGAAAACACAACAACCCAAAACCTATGGGACACTGTAAAAGCAGTGCTAAGGGGAAGGTTCATAGCATTACAGGCTTACATCAAGAAGCAAGAAAAAAGCCAAATAAATAACCTAACTCTACACCTAAAGCAATTAGAGAAGGAAGAAATGAAGAACCCCAGGGTTAGCAGAAGGAAAGAAATCTTAAAAATTAAGGCAGAAATAAATGCAATAGAAACTAAAGAGACCATAGCAAAAATCAACAAAGCTAAAAGCTGGTTTTTTGAAAAAATAAACAAAATTGACAAACCATTAGCAAGACTCATTAAGAAACAAAGAGAGAAGAACCAGATTAGCAAAATTAGAAATGAAAATGGAGAGATCACAACAGACAACACTGAAATACAAAGGATCATAAGAGACTACTACCAGCAGCTCTATGCCAATAAAATGGACAACTTGGAGGAAATGGACAAATTCTTAGAAAAGTATAACTTTCCAAAACTGAACCAGGAAGAAATAGAAGATCTTAACAGACCCATCACAGGCAAGGAAATCGAAACTGTAATCAAAAATCTTCCAGCAAACAAAAGCCCAGGACCAGATGGCTTCACAGCTGAATTCTACCAAAAATTTAGAGAAGAGCTAACACCTATCTTACTCAAACTCTTCCAGAAAATTGCAGAAGAAGGTAAACTTCCAAACTCATTCTATGAGGCCACCATCACCCTAATTCCAAAACCAGACAAAGATGCCACAAAAAAAGAAAACTACAGGCCAATATCACTGATGAACATAAATGCAAAAATCCTTAACAAAATTCTAGCAAACAGAATCCAACAACATATTAAAAAAATCATACACCACGACCAAGTGGGCTTTATCCCAGGAATGCAAGGATTCTTCAATATCCGCAAATCAATCAATGTAATACACCACATTAACAAATTGAAAGATAAAAACCATATGATTATCTCAATAGATGCAGAGAAAGCCTTTGACAAAATTCAACACTCATTTATGATTAAAACTCTCCAGAAAGCAGGAATAGAAGGAACATACCTCAACATAATAAAAGCTATATATGACAAACCCACAGCAAGCATCACCCTCAATGGTGAAAAATTGAAAGCATTTCCCCTGAAATCAGGAACAAGACAAGGTTGCCCACTCTCACCACTACTATTCAACATAGTGTTGGAAGTTTTGGCCACAGCAATCAGAGCAGAAAAAGAAGTAAAAGGAATCCAGATAGGAAAAGAAGAAGTGAAAGTCTCACTGTTTGCAGATGACATGATCCTCTACATAGAAAACCCTAAAGACTCTACCAGAAAATTACTAGAGCTAATCAATGAATATAGTAAAGTTGCAGGATATAAAATTAACACACAGAAATCCCTTGCATTCCTATATACTAACAATGAAAAGACAGAAAGAGAAATTAAGGAAACAATACCATTCACCATTGCAACAAAAAGAATAAAATACTTAGGAGTATATCTACCTAAAGAAACAAAGGACCTATACATAGAAAACTATAAAACACTGATGAAAGAAATCAAAGAGGACACAAACAGATGGAGAAACATACCGTGTTCATGGATTGGAAGAATCAATATTGTCAAAATGGCTATTCTACCCAAAGCAGTCTATAGATTCAATGAAATCCCTATCAAGCTACCAATGGTATTTTTCACAGAACTAGACCAAAGAATTTCACAATTTGTATGGAAATACAAAAAACCTCGAATAGCCAAAGTAATCTTGAGAAAGAAGAATGGAACTGGAGGAATCAACCTGCCTGACTTCAGACTCTACTACAAAGCCACAGTCATCAAGACAGTATGGTACTGGCACAAAGACAGAAATATAGATCAGTGGAACAGAATAGAAAGCCCAGAGATAAATCCACGAACCTATGGACACCTTATCTTTGACAAAGGAGGCAAGGATATACAATGAAAAAAAGACAACCTCTTTAACAAGTGGTGCTGGGAAAACTGGTCAACCACTTGTAAAAGAATGAAACTAGAACACTTTCTAACACCATACACAAAAATAAACTCAAAATGGATTAAAGATCTAAATGTAAGACCAGAGACTATAAAACTCCTAGAGGAGAACATAGGCAAAACACTCTCCGACATAAACCACAGCAAGATCCTCTATGACCCACCTCCCAGAATATTGGAAATAAAAGCAAAACTAAACAAATGGGACCTAATGAAACTTAAAAGCTTTTGCACTACAAAGGAAACTATAAGCAAGGTGAAAAGACAGCCCTCAGATTGGGAGAAAATAATAGCAAATGAAGAAACAGACAAAGGATTAATCTCAAAAATATACAAGCAACTCCTGCAGCTCAATTCCAGAAAAATAAATGACCCAATCAAAAAATGGGCCAAAGAACTAAACAGACATTTCTCCAAAGAAGACATACAGATGGCTAACAAACACATGAAAAGATGCTCAACATCACTCATTGTTAGAGAAATGCAAATCAAAACCACAATGAGGTACCATTACACGCCAGCCAGGATGGCTGCTATCCAAAAGTCTACAAGCAATAAATGCTGGAGAGGGTGTGGAGAAAAGGGAACCCTTTTACACTGTTGGTGGGAATGCAAACTAGTACAGCCGCTATGGAAAACAGTGTGGAGATTTCTTAAAAAACTGGAAATAGAAGTGCCATATGACCCAGCAATCCCACTTCTGGGCATACACACTGAGGAAACCAGATCTGAAAGAGACACGTGCACCCCAATGTTCATCGCAGCACTGTTTATAATAGCCAGGACATGGAAGCAACCTAGATGCCCATCAGCAGATGAATGGATAAGGAAGCTGTGGTACATATACACCATGGAATATTACTCAGCCATGAAAAAGAATTCATTTGAACCAGTCCTAATGAGATGGATGAAGCTGGAGCCCCTTATACAGAGTGAAGTAAGCCAGAAAGACAAAGAACATTACAGCATACTAACACATATATATGGAATTTAGAAAGATGGTAACGATAACCCTATATGCAAAACAGAAAAAGAGACACAGAAATACAGAACAGACTTTTGAACTCTCTGGGAGAAGGCGAGGGTGGGATGTTTCGAGAGGAATCGGGTGGAGAGGGAGGTGGGAGCGGGGATTGGGATGGGGAAGACGTGTAAATCCATGGCTGATTCATATCAATGTATGACAAAACCCACTGAAATGTTGTGATGTAATTAGCCTCCAACTAATAAAAAAATTAAAAAAAAAAATACAAAAAAAAAAAAAAGAGAGAAAAAAAAAAAAAAAAAAACTCATAATGGCCCAGATAACCATCATGGTGTGGTCACTCACCTGGAGCCAGATAGCCTGGAGTGTAAAATCAAGTGGGCCTTCAGAAGTATTACTATGAGCAAATCTAGTGGAGATGATGAAATTCCAGCTGAGCTATTTCAAATTATAAAAGATATTGCTGTTAAAATACTATTCTCATTATGCAAACAAATTTGGAAAAATCAGCAGTGGCCACAGGACTGAAAAATTTCAGCTTTCATTGCAATCCCAAAGAAAGGCAATGCCAAAGAATGTTCAAATTAACATACAATTGCATTCACTTCACATGCTAGCAAGGTTATGCTCAAAATTCTTCAAGCTAGGCTTCAGTAGTATGTGAACCAAGAATTTCCAGATGTACAAGCTGGATTTAGAAAATCCAGATGAGCCAGAAATTGAATTGCCAAAATACACTGGATCATAGAAAAAAGCAAGACAATCCCCAAAAACATCTACTTCTGCTGCACTAACTATAGTAAAACCTTTAATTGTGTGGATCACAACAGACTGTGGGATATTCTTAAAGAAATGGAAACACCGGACCACATTACCTACCTCCTGAGAAACCTTTACAGAGGACAAGAAACAATAGTTAGAGCTGGACATGGAACAGCAGACTGGTTCAAAATTGGGAAAGGGTACATGAAGGCTGTATATTGTGCCCCAGCTTATTTAACCTATATGCAGAGGACATCATATGAAATGCTGGGCTGGATGACTCACAAGCTGGAATCAAGATTATCAGGAGAAATATCAACAACCTCAGATATGGAGATGATGCCACTTTTTGGCAGAAAGTGAAGAGGAACTAAATAGGCTCTCAATGGAGGTGAAAGAGAAAAGTGAAAAAGCTGGTTTAAAACTCAGCATTCAAAAAACAAAGATTGTGTCATCCCTTCCTATCATTTCTTGGCACATAGGTGGAGGAAATTTGAAACAATGTCAGGTTTCATTTTCATGCACTCCAAAATCAATGTGGATGGGATTGTAGCCTTGAAATTAAGACTCTTGTTCCTTGGAAGAGTAGCTATGACCAACCTAGACAGCATATTAAAAGCAGAGATGTTACTTTGCCAACAAATGTCCATAGAGTCACACCTATGGCTTTTCCAGTGGTCATGTGAGAGTTGGACCGTAAAGAAAGCTGAGCATTGAAGAATTGATGCTTTTGAACTGCGGTGTTAGAGAAGACTCTCGAGAGTCCCTTGGACTGCAAGGGGATCAAATCAGTCAATTCTAAAGGAAATCAACCCTGAATATGAACTTTAAAGACTAATGCTGAAGCTGAAACTCTAATACTTTAGCCACCTGCTATGAAAACCCTACTTGTTGGAAAAAAATCCCTGACTCTGGGGAAGTTTGAGGGCAAGAGAAGGGAGCTACAGAGGATGAAATGGTTGGATGGCATCACTGGCTCAACAGACATGAGTTTGAGCAAGCTCTGGGACGTAGTTAAGGACAGTGAAGGCTGGCATGCTGCAGTTCATGGGGTCGCAAAGAGTTGTACATGATTTAGCGACTGAAAAACAACTTCATAGTTGGTCTTAGTTGTGTTGAGACAATATCCATTCTTATCTATTTTATTTTTCTCATTTTTATTATCACAAATGGATGTTGAACTTTGTCAAATGTTTTTGTCTGCATCTGATGAGATAATTATGTGGTTTTTATATTTCTTTGTTTTAGTGTAGTGTATCACATTGGTTGATGTGCATGTCTTAAATCCATTCTTATTTCTGAGATAAGTCTCACCTGATCTTGGTGTAAAGTTTTTTTTTATGTATTGCTGAATTTACTTTGCTAGTATTTCACTGAGAAATTTGCACATTTGTGCATCAGAGATATATGCCTGTTGTTTTTGCTGTTTAGTTGCGAAGTTGTGTCCAACCCTTTGAGATCGCATGGACTATAGCTTTCCATCATTGTGACCTCTTTGTCTGGTTTAGGTGCAAGGGTGGCTATGTCTTCTTTAAACCAGTTTGGTAGTATTCTGTCTACATTAAATTTTTGGAGCAATTTAAGAAGGATTGGTGTTAACTCTTCTTTGGTATTACTCTTTCCTGGAGAATCCTGTGGATGGAGGAGCCTTTGAGGCTAGAGTTCATGGGGTCGCAAAGAGTCAGACATGACTGAGCGACTTCACTTTCAGTTTTCTTTCTAATGACCTCAAAGTCCATCTGTTATGTCACAAATGTCATGATTTCCTTCTTTGTATGGCTATATGCTATTATTGTGTGTGTATGTGTGTGTATACACAGTTTACCTTTAAGCAATGTGGGAGTTGGGAAGCTGACACAATCCCCACCCCCAGCATTCAAAAGTCTACTTAAACCTTTAAATTTAACCCTCCATATCTGCAGTTCTGCATTTGTGGATTCAGCCAAACTTAGATTATTGTATTATTGGAGTATATGTTTACTGAAAAGAACTATGTGTAAGTGAACTCACATAGTCAAAACTGGTGTTGCTCAAGGGTCTACCACGTATGCATGAGTTAATGTCTGGCCATCTAATATATTCTATTAATTAATGTATCTCTTTTCATGCCAATTAGATACTATTTTCATTACTACAGCTTTGTAATACACTGTGAAGTCAGGAACTGTGATGCCTCTAGCTTTGTTCTTCTTTCTTAAGATTACTTTGGCTCCTTGAGGTCTTTTACAGTTTCATAAAACTTTTAGGATTCCTTTTTTTATTTTTCTGTAAATTTTCATTGCTATTTTAATAGGGGTTGTGTTGAATCTACAGATTGCTTTGGATAACCTGAACATTTTAACAATATTGATTCTTCCTGTCCATAAGCAAGGAATATTCTTCCACTTGTGTCTTCAGTTTTGTTTATCAGTGTCTTAAAGTTTGCAATGTACAAATCTTTATCCTTTTTTGGTTAAATTTACTCCTAGATGTAGTCTTATTTTATGAAAATACAAATATCATTTCCTTAATTTCTTTTCCTGATAGCTTGTAGTGGATAAGCATGCAACTTATTTTCCATGTGGACTTTTCATCCTGCAACTTTACTAACTTTGTTGATTAGTTCTAACAGATTTTTGGTCCAATCTTTAGAGTTTTTATATACACTATAAAGTTATTTGCAAATGAAGAAAATTTTACTTTTTCCTTCTGTTTTTGATGCCTTTTATTTATTTATTTATTTTTCATGCCTACTGCTCTAGCTAGGACTTTCAGTACTATGTTAAATACAAATGGTGAGAGGTAGCATTCTTTCCTTAGAGAAAATGCTTTCAGATTTTACTACTTATATAATATCTGTGGACTTTCCACATAAGGATTTTATTATATTGAGGTATGTTCCCTCTACAGTAATGATATAATGGAGTATAGTTTATTCAAAATGTGTTAGTTTCAGAGGTAAGAAAAGTGATTGTTATACATATATTTGTTGATCAGTCACTCAGTCATGTCCAACTTTTTGAGGCCCCATGGACTATAGCACACCAGGGTTCCTTGTCCTTCAACAACTCCCAGAGCTTGTTCAAACTCATGTCCATTGTGTTGGTGATGCCATTTAACCATCTCATTGTCTGTTGTCCCCTTCTCAATCTTTTGCAGCATCAGGGTCTCTCTAATGAGTCAGTTCTTCACATCAGGTGGCCAAAGTATTGGAGCTTCAGCTTCAGCATCAGTCCGTCCAATGAAT
This sequence comes from Dama dama, assembly GCF_033118175.1. Lineage (NCBI taxonomy): Eukaryota > Metazoa > Chordata > Mammalia > Artiodactyla > Cervidae > Dama > Dama dama. The sequence goes on from NC_083701.1 coordinate 76,705,508, forward strand.
AGTCAGGACTGATTTCCTTTAGGATGAACTGGTTGGATCTGCTTGCAGTCCAAGGGACTCTCAAGAGTATTCTCCAACACCACAGTTCAAAAGTATCGATTCTTTGATGCTCAGCCTTCTTTATAGTCCAACTCTCACATCCATACAAGAGTACTGGAAAAATCATAGCTTTAACTAGACAGAACTTTTTCAGCAAAGTGATGTCTCTGCTTTTAAATATAAATATGTACTTTTAGATTTGCCAAAGCTTTTCTTCCAAGGAGCAAGTGCATTTTAATTTCATGGCTGCAATCACCATCTGTAGTGATTTTGGAGCCCATAAAAATAAAGTCAGCCACAGTTTCCACTGTTTCCCCATCTATTTGCCATGAAGTTATGGGACCAAATGTCATGATCTTTTCTTGAATGTTGAGCATTAAGTCAGTTTTTCACTCTCCGCTTTCACCTTCATCAAGAGGCTCTTCAGGTGGCAGTGATCAAAACCTTCCCCAAGAAAAAGAAGTGCAAAAAGCCAAAACGGTTGTCTGAGGAGGCCTTACAAATAGCTAAGAAAAGAAGTAAAGTGAAAGGCAAATGACGAAAGGAAAGATATAGCCATCTGAAAGCAGAGTTCCAAAGAACAGCAAGGAGAGATAAGAAAGCTTTCCTCAGTGATCAGTGGAAAGAAATAGAGGAAAACAATAGTAAATATAATATAGCCACATATACATGAATGTGTATAGTATATAGCTACATATACCTGTAGCTATTCTTTTTCAAATTCTTTTCTCATTTAGAGTGTTACAGAATATTGAGCAGAGATCTTTAGGCTATAGAGGATTTTTTTTTTTTTAAATCATGAATGAAAGTTGAAAATTTTCAAAAGCTTTTCCAACATCTATTGAGATAACCATATTACTTTAAAAAATATTTGTTCACTTGTTTGGCTGCACCTGGTCTCAGTTAGAGCACGTGAGATCCTCATTGCATCATGCAGGATCTTTCCGTGCCCCATGGGCTTATTAGCCCCGTGACATGTGGGATCTTAGTTCCTGGACTGGAGAGCGAACCTGAGTCCCCTGCATTGCAGGACAGCTTCTTAACCACTGAACCATCAGGGAAGTCCCAACCATATTATTTTTACCCTCCATTTTATTAATGTTGTGCATCACATTGATGCAAGTATAAAGCCATACTTGCATCCCTGGATAAATCTCATTAGAGCAGTGTATGATTTTTTTCAAATGTACTGTTGAATTTGGTTTGCTAATATTTTGATATCTGCATTTATGTTTATTAAGGATATTCACCTGTAATGTTCTTTTATTATAGCACTCTTGTTTGGTTTTAGTATCTGGACAATGTTGACCTTGTAAAATGAATTTGAAATGATTTCCTCCCCATCTATTTTTGTAAAAGTTTCAGAATAATCAGTGTCAATTCTTCCTTAAATGTTTGGTAGATGGATACTTTGCTAATTCTATCACTTTAGGAAGTGGTATCCTTGTTAATATTACCTTTATTTCCAGTGGACCTACTCAACATATTACTCAAAATAGCATGATTTCAAATTTTCTTCTGCAATTACAAAATTTCCCTCCTAACATAAAGGAAAATATACACACACAGAAAATTTACAAGGTTGTCCAATGAGGTCCATTACATTTATTGAAATGTGTGTTCTGCCCAAAATGACTTCTTCTAGAAATATGATACTTTCAAATTTATTCCCAGAGCTGCCAAAAATTTCTTTTTTTCCTATTCATCAAAGCTTTCTTATTGCATTAGATGTCACTTTGCTATATAGTACCAAATCTTTGAAGTCTACACTTTTCCAAACCAACATGTTTATTTATCAAAATCTCTAGAAAGCATGAAGAGGCTAATTGTAACTCAAGATTTTATGGGGGCATCAAAATTGTTAATGTGCAGAAGATATCACAGTTTGCGTATAGCTACGTTATGGAGAGGTGGTATGTAAGAAAACTGACTCGGAAGTAAAGCGTTTTACTCTTTTCTCGTCACTATTGACCAGGCCCTGTGTATTCTAAATGAAATTACATAGTAAAACTGAAGCTCAATCTCCTTTTGTATAAAATGAGCACACCAAATATATATGCCTTCAAAACAGTAAGGGACATTATCACAGCATTTGAGTAGACAGAAGCCTTAAGAACCAAAGATGTTATTTTAAAAGTGTAAAGAACTAAGCTTTTCCCAATTATTGAATATATATAATAACATTATTTGTTTTCATATGGTATTTTCTTTAATCCTGGAGTATTAATTTTTATTTTTCAAGAATATTTTAAGAAAATAAAATGTCAAAGTTCATTTTGTAATCCTTATAATGTAAAAATAATATGTAGTCATAAGAATGAAAGTGAAAGTGAAATGTCATGTCTGACTCTTTGCAACCCCATGGACTGTAGCCTACCAGGCTCCTCCATCTGTGGGATTCTCCAGGCAAGCATACTGGAGTGGGTTGCCATTTCCTTCTCCAATTCATAAGAATGGACCAAAAATAAAAGCAGATACATCTTAGCTCCAAGTAAACAGTTGAGTAAGCACACCACAAAAGAGCATCTCTAACAACACTAAAGACTCTGTCATACTTTCTTCCAATCATCTGTCTCTTTGGCAAAATACTCTTTTATCTTAATTTGTATTGTTACTGCTTTTATTCTTTTTGTAATGATTTTGCCATATAAGTTTGCTTTCAAAGAAGTCTACCTATTTCTCTCCCTTTTTTTTTGTAAAATACATTTTACAAAGTATGTGTCACTGTAACCCTTTTTTGCTATCATATTTTCCCCATTTTTAAAGTTATGTATGATATTATATTTTATGATACCACACATTCTTTAAGCATTGTTTCCAGTTTGTGTCTGTTATAATAATGCTTTTATGTACTTTATTGAAATTTTGTCTTAGTTGCATGTCTATGAAATTTTTTAGTATGTACTTAGAAATAAAATTGGGCTTCCCTAGTGTTAAAGAATATGTCTGCAGGGCAGGAGACCTAGGTTTAATCCCTGGATTGGGAAGATCCCCTGGAGAAGAAAATGGCTACCCATTTTCTTGCCTGGATTGTTATTCTTGCCAGAGGAGCCTGGTGGGCTACAGTCCCTGAGGTCCCAAAGAGTAGGAAATGACTGAGCAACTAACACTTTCACTTAGGAATAGAATTGCTAAGTTTGGAGAATACACGTTTCTAAGTATAATAGAGAATCTCTGTTTTACCAGTGATTAAACAAATATATATTATATATAACAATATATGAGAATTCCTGTTTTACATTCGATCCAACACTTTTTAATCTCTATCTACATTCCTTCCTTTTTCTCTCTTAGTCATTAAGGATGGTAAGTAGTTTGGTATTATATTGAGGCTTTCAATTTGCATTTCCTTAATGCAATGATCTTAATGAGAATAATGATGATTATCACATTAGGATATCTTATGTTTCTACTTGTCTGTTTAAGACTTTCATTTTTTATTCTATTTGGGTATTATTGATTTTAGATATTTTCAAAGATATTATTCAGACATGAGATACTTCTGTTCATTTCGGTTCAAATATTCTCCCATTATGTGACTTTCTAACTTCCATTATATATTCTTTTTATTTAATTAATTTTAGTGGAATTTAGTTGATTTACAATGTTGTGTTAGTTTCTGCTTTATAGAGAAAGACAAATATCATATAGATAATTCATTATATACTCTTTTAGTTATATTATTTGATGAACTGGAGTTCTACCTTTTACAGTATTCAACTTGACTATAGTTTTTTCTTTATGGATAATGTCTATGAATAAATATACAAAAAAAGGACTTTTAGAAAGCAATACTGTTTTGCATTTTAAGGTATATCAAATTTTTTCAAGAGTTTTTTACTTATTTACATTCCCACTAATATAATAATCACGTGTATACAATCCCTATTTTTTCAACTTTTTCATGATTATCGGGCTTTCATTTGCTAGACTGTTTGTTTTTGCCCATTTCAAAGTCAAGCTTATTATTCCTCAATTTGCATTTCACCAGCTTTTAATAATTTGGAAAAATGTTCAGATTATTATTCACCTCTATCTACTCTTCAATAAATTGCATGGTTCTATTCCTCTCATTACAGTATACTACTTTTTCTTCTTTAGGAATTCAATTTATGTTAGAGATATGAATCTTTTGTTTGGCATAAAATTGCACATGCTATTGTAATAAATTGCTGACAAAAAATGGCCCCGATTCCTCACCACTTTCTCTATTCACATGCATTGGAATCTAACTTGAAGTTTCTCTAATAACAAAAGCAGTATATTTTCTTTCTTTCTTTTCAAATTTGGGTTCACTACATAACTTACTTTGGTATAGAGAGCAAAATAGAAAAGTTGATGTGTCAGTTTTGACCCTGAGCCTCAAGAAGCCCCACACACGAAGGTTATCATTCTATAAAACTGCTACCACTTTGATGTGAGGAAGCCTAGACTACCTTAACGCGGGAGCTGAGACAAGTGGTCCAGCTATCCTTGTCACTTCAGCCAACAGTCACGCTGTGTCTTGATGGGTGAAAGGGCCAGCCCATCCATGATGTTACCATGGGTGTGCACGTCTAACCTGGCTCGGATCAGCAGAACTATGAGAGAACCACAAAATCTTGAGTAATAATAAGTGCTTTAATTTTTATGAACACTACAGTTTGAACGTTTTGGCTATGCACATATGAATAACTGATACAATTTTCACTGTTTTAATTTTTATCACATTTTTATGACTTGATATTTAAATCTTTCCTTAGAAAATCTGCTTCTCCATGAATTGTAAAATCATTTTCCTGTAGTTTATTCTAAACTCTTAAAAATATAGCTTTGATGCATCTGAAATTGATTTTATATATACTTAATTTTTTCCAAGTAGAAAGCCAATTCAGTATTGCTATTTAATGACTTCTCAACAACTGTTGTCTGTGATTTAATCAGGTATTGGCACCATTCTACTTTTAATTTTTTTTTTCTTTCTATTCTGTAAGGTAGTACAGAGACCATGCATTATAGTAGTTCAAAAAATTCAAGCATATATGACTTTTAAATCTAGAATTAATTTTTACAGAATAAAAATGGTGCTTGCCAAAAGTTTTATTAAATTTTCATAGATGCTATTAGAACAAAATTAAAAAGATAAGATAATGCTGCAATTATCTTGTATCCTAATTTTGCAATTCACTTATTTTACAGCAATAAGTTCCTTCAGCAATGATTGATTGATTGATATTTTTTCATTGTATTCTGAATGTCTAGCACAAGAGTTACACAATTTAGACCAAGATGTTGACATTCATAAACTTTAAAATCAAATCCACACACAGAAATAGGTGTGGAATAGGGCCTTGATGGGGTGATAGAGAAACTGTATCTGAAAGAAAAATAAGTCATCCCTCCATTGTGTTTCTATATTACCTTCTTCTCCTGCAAGAACTCCAAAATTACAACTCGCTGCTAAACAACCATCGATGGGAGAATGTTGAATCCCACCAGAAAAAGATACCCCAAGTCCAAGGGCAAAGGGCTCCAGCAAGGGCAAGGGCTCCAGCAAGATGGTAGGAGGAATGAAATCGCATATAGAATCAAACCCCATGCCTGTCAGAGACATTCAGAGGGCTCAAAGAAACCTTGCGCACACCAGGACCCAGAGACCCCACAGTGACTGAACCAAAACTGTGTTTGAGTGTCTCCTGCAGTGCTATGGGTCAGCAGTGGCCTGCCACAGGGGAGGGGGCTTGGGGTGCAGCAGACCTGGGTGTGGCATAAGCCCTCTTGGAGGAGGTTGCCATCAACCCTCCATAGAGCCACCAGAACTTCCGCAGGACTGGGAAGCAGACTCTTGGAGGGCACAAACAGAACCTTGTGGGCAGGAGAGAGGACCCAGGAGAAAGGAGCAGTGACCCCACAGGGGACTGACCCAGACTTGTCCGTGAGTGTCCAGCTGTCTCTGGTGGGGGCGTGGGTCAGCAGTGGCCTGCTGCAGGGATGGGGTCACGGAGTGCAGCAATGCCTGCGTGGGACCTTTTGAAGGAGGTCGCCATTATCTCCATCACCTCCATCACATTTTGTCCTCAGGTCAAATAACCGGGAGGGAACACAGCTCCTGCCTCCCCACACCCCCATCAACAGAAAATTGGATTAAAGATTTACTGAGTGTGGCCGTGTTTTTCTGGAGCTCTCTCGATTAACCCATGATCTAATGGATGTTGCCAATTTGATCTCTGGTTCCTTTGCCCCTTCTCAATCCAGCTTGAACATCTGGAAGTTCACGGCTCACGTACTGTTGAAGCCTGGTTTGGAGAATTTTGAGCATTACGTTGCTAGCCTGTGAGATGAGTGCAATTGTGTGGTAGTTTGAGCATTCCTTGGCATTGCCTTTCTTAGGGACTGGAATGAAAACTGACCTTTTCCAGTCCTGTGGCCACTGCTGAGGTTTCCAGATTTGCTGGCATATTGAGTGTAGCACTTTCATATCATCATCTTTTAAGATTTGAACTAGCTCAACTGGAATTCCATCACCTCCACTAACTTTGTTCATTGTGATCCTTCCTAAGGCCCACTTGATTTCACATTTCAGGATGTCTGGCTCTAGGTGAGTGATCACACTGTCGTGATTATCTGAGTCATGAAGATCTTTTTTTGTGTAGTTCTTCTGTGTATTCTTGCCATTTCTTCTTAATATCTTCTGCTTCTGTTAGGTCCATACAATTTCTGTCCTTTGTTGAGCCCATCTTTGCATGAAATGTTCCCTTGGTATCTCTAATTTTCTTGAAAAGATCTCTAGTCTTTCCCATTCTATTGTTTTCCTCTATTTCTTTGCACTGATCACTGAGGAAGGCTTTCTTATCTCTCCTTGTTATTCTTTGGAACTCTGAATTCAAATGGGTATATTTCTCCTTTTCTCCTTTGCCTTTAGCTTCTCTTTCTTTCTTGGCTATTTGTAAGGCCTACTCAGACAACCATTTTGCCTTTTTGCATTTCTTTCTCTTTCAAGCAAAGATGGGCACAATAAAGGAAAGAAATGGTATGGACCTAACAGAATTAGAATATATTAAGAGGAGGTGGCAAGAATACACAGAAGAACTGTACAAAAAAGATCTTCTGACCCAGATAACCATACTGGTGTGTTCACTCACCTAGAGCCACACATCCTGGAATGTGAAGTCATGTGGGTCTTAGGAAACATCACTACAAACAAAGCTAGTGGAGGTGATGGAATTCCAGTTGAGCTATTTCAAATCCTAAAAGATGATGCTATGAAAATGCTGCACTCATTATGCCAGCAAATTTGGAAAACTCAGCAGAGGCCACAGGACTGGAAAAGGTCAGTTTTCATTCCAATCACTAGGAAAGGAAATGCAAAAGAATGCTCAAATTACTGCACAATTGCACTCATTTCACAGGCTAGCAAAGTAATGCTCAAAACTCCCCAAGCCAGCTTCAGCAATACATGAATTGTGAACTTCCAGATGTTCAAGCTGGTTTTAGAAAAGGCAGAGGAACCAGAGATCGAATTGCCTACATTTGGTGGATCATCAAAAAAGCAAGGGAGTTCCAGAAAAACATCTATTTCTGCTTTATTGACTATGCCAAAGCCTTTGACTGTGTGGATCACAACAAATTGTGGAAAATTTTTCAAGAGATTGGAATACCAGACCACCAACCTGCGTCTTGAGAAATCTGTGTGAAGGTCAGGAAGCTACAGTTACAACCAGACATGGAACAACAGACTGGTTCCAAACAGGAAAAGGAGTACGTCAAGGCTGTATATTGTCACCCTGCTTATTTAACTTATATGCAGAGTACATCATGAGAAATGCTGGACTGGATGAAGCACAAGCTGGAATCAAGATTGCTGGGAGAAATATCAATAACCACATATATGCAGATGACACCATCCTTATGGCAGAAAGTGAAAAAGAACTAAAGAGCCTCTTGATGAAAATGAAAAAAGAGAGTGAAAAATTTGGCTTAAAATGCAATATTCAGAAAACTAAGATCATGGCATCTGGTCCCATCACTTCATGGCAAATAGATGGGGAAACAGTGACAGACTTAAATTTTTGGGGCTCCAAAATTACTGCATATAGTGACTGCAGCCATGAAAATAAAAGACCCTTGCACCTTGGAAGAAAAGTTATGACCAACATAAATAGCATATTAAAAAGCAGAGACATTACTTTGTCAACAAAGGTCCATCTAGTCAAAGCTATGGTTTTTCCAGTAGTCATATATGGATGTGAGAGTTGGACTATAAAGAAAGCTGAGTGCCAAAGAATTGATGCTTTTGAACTGTGGTGTTGAAGAAGACTCTTGAGAGTCCCTTGGACTGCAAGGAGATCCAACCAGTCCATCCTAAAGGAAATCAGTCCTGAATATTCATTGGAAGAACTGATGCTGAAGCTGAGGCTCCAATACTTTGGCCACCTGATGCGAAGAACTGACTCATTGGAAAGATCCTGATGCTGGAAAAGATTGAAGGTGGGAGGAGAAGAGGATGACAGAGGATGAGATGGTTGGATGGTGTCACCAACTCAATGGACATGAGTTTGAGGAAGCTCCGGGAGTTGGTGATGGACATGGAAGCTTGGTGTGCTGCAGTTCATGGCATCGCAAAGAGTCAGACACAACTATCAAACTGAACTGAACTGAAAGCCTGAGTAAATGGAAGATATGATTGGGCTTTAAATTAATTCTACCTTTAATTGTCATAGGATGACCTGGCTAGATCAATAGATATGTGACTCGATTCAGGATAGAGTTCTTCATATATTGTCCCAAAGCCTATGTTTTTGCTCAGGATTTTACAGATCTTCCATAAGGGTAGCCAAGTAGATCCCACTAGGGAAGTAAAAATTACTTAAAATAGCAGGAAGCCCAGATACAAACACCAAAAACTAAGGAGTTTCAGTTTTTAAATTCTGATTTATCCATTTATTCAACATACATTTATTTTATTAAATATATATTATGTATCAGAAATTATGAAAACTGTTAGACATTCTGGTGAGCATGTATAGATAGTAAAACACTTATATACACAGAGAAACATCATGTACACAGAAAGAGTTAAAACAATTAAGAAAACAAGAGAAATAAATATCTATAAGACTCACATTCCAGAAAGAAAAAAAGAGTAAGTTCAAAGGCCAGGATGTGAAATATGCTTGGGATGTTAGCTGGATAAGAGAAAGGCAGCATAATTTGATAGATAATGAGGTAGAGTAGTAGAAAAATCAAATTCTGTAGGCTGTCTAATCCTTTATACTGATGTTGCCTTTACTGTATTAGCATGTGAATTCATTTAAGTAGCCAGAGCTCAGGAATTATATTATCTAATTTAAATATTGAGAGGATCACCTTGGCTGGGAGAGGAGAACAGACTACAAGGCTAAGAATGAGAGCAGAAAGAACAATCAAGAGATGATTAGAATAATTATATTAAATGATGGTGTCTCAGAATGCAGTGGTAGACAGTGTACTTTGAAGATAAGTTTGGCAGAATTTGCCATGTCTTCTGTGTTGGTATACAAGGAAGAAAGTAGAGAATGATACTCATACTTTTGAAGCTGGATAAGAGTGTCTATTGATTCTTCACAGGGATGAAGATATGAGTAGGTTTGGGTGGAGAGGAGAAATTGATTTCGGAGATGTTAAGTTTAACAATTAGACATACAAAAGAGAATGCATAGGGAGTTGTAGAGATGTGTCAGGATTTCAGTGTAAATGTCTGGCTAGAGGCACATGTTTAAGATTGTTAACACATTGTTGGTATATTAAGCTGTAATCATGGGTAATAAGAAATGTAGAAATGGGGCAGCACTAATGATTGAGTGCCATGGAAGTCCAATACGAATACATCAGAGAGACAGGAAATATAGCTGAGAAAGGTCAGTCATTAATGGTGTTTTGCAAGCTAAGGAAGTCAAGTATTTCATGAAGTAGAACATGATCAATTGTCACATGCTTCTCATAGGTGAATAAGGTGATCAATGGACTTGGTCACTTGGAAGTCACCTGTGACTTTGGTAAGGATATACTTTCTGAATACCAACTGCAGTGGTTTCAAGAATGACTGGAAAAGGGATATAATAAGAAGGGAGAAGTACAAAAGAATTATAGAGGCTAGACGGGGACCAAATGAAATAGGGAACTATGCAGAAATCTTGGGAAGTACGTGGTTAAAGCTTTTCTCTAGTGTTATTAAGCTATTTATTTAAAGGGGCAGAATAGGTCAAGAGTTGAACTGAACAAAATTTGGTATATTTGCCTTTAAAGGACAGATGGAGTGAGGAATAAGGGAGGGTAAGAGGTTGACCAGGGGATGACCATGATCATGGGCAATGTGTCATATCCTACATAAAGAGGGAAGTGAAGACGCTTGTTGGGTGTGTGTTCACAGTTGAAGGGGGCACAGTTAGAACGCCATTTTCCCCAACATGAATGGACCTGGAGATTAGGGTACTAAATGAAGTAAGCCAGACTGAATAAGACAAACATCATACGATATCTTGTGTGTGTGTGTGTGTGTGTGTGTGTGTGTGTGTGTGTGTGTGCTTAGTCATGTCCGATTTTTTGTGACCCCATTGACTGTAGCCCTCCAGGCTTCTCTGCTCATGAAATTTTCCAGACTAGAATACTGGAGTGGGTTGCTATTTCCTACTCCAGAGGGTCTTCTTGACCCAGGGCCCAGGGAGCAAACCCACGTCTCTTTCATTTCCCGCATTGGCAGGCAGAGTCTTTACCACTGCACCACTTGGGAAGCCAAATGTGGAATCCATATGTATGTGTGTGTGCGTGTGTGTGTGTGTGTGTGTGTGTATGTGTGTGTGTGTTATATACACAAATGAATTTATATACAAAGCAGAAGTAGATCCAGAGACATAGAAAACTAACTTATGGTTAGCAAAATGAAAACAATACAGGGAGGAATAAATAGGAGTTTGAGATGAACATTCATATGTTACTATATATGAAACATAACCAACAAGGGCTTGCTAAGTAGCACAGAGAACTATTATCAATATTCTGCAATAACCTATAAGGTGAAAGAATCTGAGGAAGAACATATATACATCCAAATCACTTTGTTGTACATCTGAAAATAGCCCTGCATTGTAAATCAGCTATACTTCAGTGAAAAAAATAAAATTAAAAAAAAAAGAAATAGAAAGAAAAGCCAATGTGCAGTAAACTAAAGAAATACAGAGTGGGTGGTCAGATGTGGTAGCCGACTGATGAGTGTTAGAAAATTGTAGAATGCTAGGTTAACCAAGGGGGCTGGAAGGTAAAGAGATGATGAAACGACACAAGGATGCCCACAATTTCAGATTTATTGACAGGGGCAAAGATGGTTGAAGTGGGTGGCTAAAGTGGGTTGGGGACAAGAACTTTGGAAAAGAATTTGGAGTCAGGCTATTGAAAAACTCAGATTCACAATGAACTAGATGTCAAAGTTTAAGAAATACATGTAGATGACCCCTGGCTCTGTAGATAACTGTAATGAGGAGGGACAGGTCACAAAAGACCCAAACATTAAAATGCACTATTGGTATACACACTGGGAAAAGAAGTGAAATAATAAAGCTTGAAAAATAGTGTCCATGTTCAGGGGATCTTGAAATGGTAATGTGTAACTCCCCTGAGGAAATATATTTGTATTCTAGTAGATGAAAAGTACAGACAGACTTAAGAGTATATACTATACATATATTTTCAAGTTAAGAAAAAAAATCTCAATAAGAATTTAGAAATATGGAGGAAAAGTGTAAGTCAGTGAAAGACAAAGTTATGGCTAGAGTCTTGAAACATACTTGTTGTTTAAGACTCAATTGCAGGTCTTCATAACCAAACGCCTTTTAAGATTCTTAGCAAGATTCTAAGATTTTTTTGTTGTTTGACCAGAAAGTTCTTCAGAGTGCTCCAATGTATTTTCTGAGTTTGATATAAGTTTTTGTTAAATACACAATCAGTGTAATTTTATTAGTGAATTTCAACAAAGTTTAATAGTATAAAAACAATAAACAGCTAATATATAGGTACATATGACATCATTACAATTTTCACTTTATTTTTTCCAGCTGGTTGTTGGCACTCTGTAACCTCTCAAAAATATATTTAATGGTGTGTATTCCTCATTGGATATCATATTTAATGGACATCATATTTAATATTTAATGGTGTTCATTCATTTTATTTATAAAAACCCTGCACTTAAAATATTTTTGAACAGCCATAGCATTCATAATATATACTGGATAGCTTTATGGAGATACTAGCAATAGGAATTTGTTATGAATAGTTAATATGTAGTGAGTTCCAAAAAAAAGTTATAAAATATAAACCAAAAATAAAATGATTTTGTTTGACTTGAGGTAAGACAAAAAAAAAAAAAAAAGTTTAAACAGAAAGCTTGTAAGCTATTTAAAGTTATGTAAAAACAGCAAAAAAACACATTTCTTGTATGCTGTTTACATGTCCTTACCATAACAACATGAGTACAGATTTTCATCTTATTTTCTGATAATTCAGTATTATTGAAATTTGCTTTAGTTTTACATTAAGCAAACTAAAAATGATTGGAAGGTAGATGAATTGATTGGGGGCAATTTCTTCTGCCCCATAATCTTTAAATCACCAGGGAACCCAAAATACCTGAACTGTCATACTGCTATCAAAATGAAATCAGTATGTGTGACTGTAGAAATAATCTAAGGAATAGATGAAGCCTCTTACTCTAATATACATGCTCAAGGGAGATATTCCTGAAAACTAAAGTTTTCTGCTTAAAGCAAATACTCTGTGGGAAATGGAACTCGTAATCTCTTGTTGTTTCATATTTTGGAAGAGGCCCAGGGCTGCAATAGATAAATTGTAAAACTTCCCATTTTATATTGCTCCTTCATGTTGGGGACACCCTGAAGGAGTGCGGGTTACATATATGATCATTCTCCTGTAAACGTTTTCAAATTTCTATAATAATAATTATAATAAGCTGCAACTGAGTTTTTCTGGCTCAAATACAATATCATCCCTTAGCTATTGAACATTTGATCTTATGATGATACCTTATATTATGATGCTGCCTTACAATATAATAATTAACGGTAATGGTAAGACAAAGGTTTATTAAGGATCCAGCAAACACTAGGCGCTGATTTGTAAATGTTATAATGTGGATTATATTATGGTATATTTCATCATAGTCTCATGAGATAGGTACTGTTATGGGATACATTTTACTAATCTGGACACTGAAATTTACACTTGGAAAAATTAGGTGAATGGTTATATATCATAGTGGCTCAGAAGGTAGTCAGCCTGCCATGCTGGAGACCTGGGTTTGATCCCTGGGTTGGGAAGATCCCCTGGAGGAGGCATGGATACTCACTCCAGTATTCTTGCCTGGCGTATCCTCATAGACAGAGGAGCCTGACGGGCTACTGTCCATGGGTTTGCAAAGAGTCAGACACGACTGAGGAACTAAGCAGGCATCATATAATGAATAATTTCTGAATATTACAGCTGATATGTTATGGTAATAGTTGAGCTGTTCAGTTGCCAAGACATATCTCTCTCTTTAACCCTGCAGCATATCAGGCTACTCCATCTCCACTGTCTCCCAGAGTTTGCTCCAATTCATATTCACGGAGTCAGAGGTGCTATCTAACCATCTCATCCTCTGCCCCTTCTTCTCCTTTTGCCTTCAGTCTTTCCCATCATCAGGATCTTTTCCAATCAGTCAGCTATTCACATCAAGTGGCCAAAGTGTTGGAGCTTCAGCATCAGTATCACTTCTTATAATAAATGTTCAAGGTTGATTTCCTTTAAAATTGGCTGGATGGACCTCCTTGCATTCCAAGGAACTCTCAAGAGTCTTTTCCAACATCACAATTAAAAGGCATTAGTTCTCTGTTCTCAGTTTTCTTCATGGCCCAACTATCACACCAGTCCATGACACACCAGTACATGAGTGCTGGAAAAGCCCTAGCTTTGACTACATGGATTTGTCAGAAACGTGATGTCACTATATTTTTTTTAATATGCTGTCTAGAGTTATCATATTTTTCCTTTCAAGGAGCAAGGATCTTTTAATTTCATGGCTGCAGTCACCATTCTCAGTGTTAATAGCATGCATGCTAAGTCGCTTCAATTGTGTCTGACTCTTTGAAACTCCATGGACTGTAGCCCTCCAGGCTCTTCTGGAATTCTCCAGGCAAGAATACTGGAGTGGACTGCCATGCCCTTCTCCAGGAGATCTTCCTGACCCAGGGATCAAACTCATGTCTCATGTCTCCTCCATTGGCAGGCAGTTTTTTGTTTTTTGTTTTTTTTTTTTCACCACTAGCACCACCTGGAAAGCTACAGTGATTTTGGAGCCCAAGAAAATAAAACCTGCCACTGTTTTCACTTTTTCCTCTCTTATTTGCCTTGAAGGGATGGAATTGGATATCATGATCATAGTTATTTTAGTGTTCAGTTTCAAGCTAGCTCTTTCACTCTCCTCCTTCAACCTCTTCAAGAGGCTCTTTAGTTTCTCTTTGCTATCATTAAAGTGGTATCATCTGCATATCTGAAATTGCTGAGATTTCTCCAAGCAACCTTGATTCCTGCATGTGATTCATCCAGCCTGGCATCCCACATGATGTACTATCCATATAAGTTAAATAAGCAGGGTGACAATACACAGGCTTAATGTAGTCTCTCCCAGTTTTGAACCAGTCAGTTGTTCCATGTCTGGTTGTAACTCATTTCTTGATCTGCATATAGGTTTCCCAGGAGACAGATTAGGTGGTCTGGTAAACCCATAACTTTAAGGATTGTCCACAGTTTGTTGTGATCCATAGAGTCAAAGGCTTTAGTGTAGCCAATAAAGCAGAAATAGATGGTGTTGCTGGAATTCCTTTATCTATGATCCAAGGAATGTTGGAAATTTCATATCTGGTTCTTCTGCCTTTTCTAAATCCAGCTTGTACATAGGGTAGCTCTCAGTTCACCTACTGCTAAAGCCAAGCTTAAGTGACTTTGAGCATAATTTTGATAGCATATGAAATAAGTGCAACTGTATGGCAGTTTGAACTCTCTTTGACATTGCCCTTACTTGGGATGGGAATAAAAATCGACATTTTCTAGTCCTGTGGACTCTACCGAATTTTCTAAATTTGCTGACATATTGAGTGAAGCATGTTAACATATTGAGTTAACACGTTAACCGTATCTTTTTTTTTTTTTTTTTAGGATTTGAAATAGCTCAGCTGGAATTCCATCACCTCCACTAACTTTGTTTACAATAATTTTTCCTAAGACCCACTTGAATTCACATTTTATGATGTATAGCTCTAGGTTAGTGACCACATCATTGTTGTTATCAAAATTATTAAGCCCCTTTTTTGTATAGTACTTCTGTGTATTTTTGCCACCTCTTCTTAATCTCTTCTGTGTCTGTTAGATCCTTACTGTTTCTGTCCTTTATCACTCCCATCTTTACATGAAATGATTCTTTGATATCTCCAATTTTCTTTCGCATTTTAATCTGTTCCTCTATTTCTTTGTACTGTTCATTTAAAAAAGCCTACTTGTGTCTTCCGTTATTCTTTGGAACTCAACATTCAGTTGGGGGTGTATTTCCCCCTCTCCTTTATCTTTCATTTCTCTTTCCTCAGCTATTTGTAGTGCCTTCTCAGACTACCACGTTGACTTTTTGTATTTCTTTCACCTTGGGATAATTTTGATCATTGCATCCTGCAAAATGTTATAAACTTCCATCCACAGATATTTAGACACTTTGTTTACCAGATCTAATTGCTTGAATCTATTTGTCACCTTCAATGTATAATCAACCAGGATTTGATGTAGGTCATACCTGAATGACCTAGTGGTTTTCCCTACTTTGTTCAATTTAAGCCTGAGTTTTGCAATAAAGAGCTCATGATCTGAGCCACCGTCATCTCCAGGTCTTGTTCTGGCTGCCAGTATAGATTCTCCATCTTCAGTGCAAACAGTACAATCAATTTGATTTTAGTATTGATTGACCACCTAGCGATGACCACGTGTAGAGCTGTCTCTTATGCTTTTGGAAAAGGGTGTTTGCTATGACCAGTGTACGCTCTTCACAAAGTCTTTGCCCTATTTCATTTTGTAATCCAAGGACAAACTTACCTGTTATTCCTGGTATCTCTTGGCTTCCTTGTTTAGCATTTCAATTCCTTATGATGAAAGGGATAATTTTCCCTTTTTTGGTGTTGGTTTTAGAAGGCGTTGTAGGTCTTTGTAGACCAGTCAATGTCAGCTTCTTTGATATGCATGGTTGTGGCATAGATTGGATGACTATGATGTTGAATGTTTTGCTCATTCTGTCATTTTTCACCTTGCACCCAAATTGCAGACTCCTGTTGACTCTGCCTCTCCATTTCTTCTAAGGGGTTCTTGCCTACAGTAGCATATATAGTGGTCATCTGAATTCAATTCACTCATTCCCACCCATTTTCATTCACTGATTGCTAAAACGTCGATGTTTGCTCTTGCCATCTCTTGCTTGACCAAGTCCAATTTACCTTGATTCATGGACCTAACAGTCCAGGTTCCTATGCAATACTGTTCTTTATAGCATCAGACTTTACTTTAATCAGCAGACACATCCCCAACTGAACATGGTTTCTGCTTTTGCTCAGCTGCTTCCTTCTTTGTGGAGCTATTAGTAATTGCCTTTCACTCTTCCCCAGTAGAATATTGGACACATTCTGTCCTGGGGGGCTTATCTTCTGGTGTAATATGCTTTTGCCTTTCCATATTACCCTCAAAGAAAAGCTATGAAAAACATGGACAGCATATTCAAAACCAGAGACATCATTTGCCAACAAAGGTTTGTATAGTTGAAGCTATGATTTTTCCAGAAGTCTTATATGGAAGTGAGAGTTTGACCATAAAGAAGGCTGAGCACCAGAGAATGGATGCCTTTGAACTGTGGTGCTGGAGAAGACTCTTGAGTGTCCCTCAGACAGCAAATAGATCAAACCAGTCAATTTCAAAGGAAATCAACCCTGAATATTCATTGGAAGGACTGATGGTAAAGCTGATGTTCCAATACTTTGGCCACCTAATGTGAAGAATTGACTTATTAGAAAAGACTCTGATAACTGGAAAGGTTGAGGGCATGAAGAGAAGGGGACGACAGAGGATGAGATGTTTGGATAGCATCACCAACTCAATAGACTTGAGTCTGAGCAAATTCCAGGTGATAGTGAAGGATAAGGAAGGCTGGTGTACTGCAGTTCATTGGGTTGCAAGGAGGTGGACACAACTCATCAGATGAACACAACAGCACCAATACACTTCCCCTGGGATTCTCCAGAACAGAACACTGAAGTTGGTTGCTATTTCTCCTCCAGTGGACTGCGTTTTGTCAGAACTCTTCACTGTGGCCCATTTGTCTGGGGTGGCCTTGCATGGTATGACGCAAAGCTTTCTTGAGTTACACAGTCCCTTTGTCATGATAAGGCTGTGACCCAAGAAGTTGCAGTGCAACAACCTAAACTATAATCTTACTCATTGCACCTACTTCACCTTAATAACCCTGTCAGATGATATTTTTTATAAAATTGTCCTATAGGATTTCTAACTGCATGATGATAATACTCATATTTCCTAGATGTAGTTAGCTAAAACTAAGTAGGCTATTCCATATTGGCCCAGGAATAGAAAAACTGTTGCTAACAATAAAATTTTTGACAGCTATCTTCTGTAATATGAGGCACAGAGAGAGAGTTTCTTAAGCTTCTCTGCTTAGTGTATAAAAATTTTTATCTCTAACTGAGAAGAACATTTAAGTACTTTATAAATAGATTCCTATTTTTAACCTGTTTAACTTGTTTACAAAATAGAACATGAGTTAGTACTTAATCTATAAACCCTATTTACCACTTCCTTAAATTTGTTTTGAGGAGTATTTTCTTGAAATGTGATAGTTTAACCATCAGTCTTATGTTGTAAGATTTGATAAACAAGTTCATGTTTTTGCATTCTTTCACAAATATTCAGTATTTTCTCTCTTAGAACTAATTACTGCAGCTCTAGTGCTGAGAATGCTACTACCATAATTCTCTTTCACCACTGCCCTCAGATTCACTAGTAGTGAATTTATCACCTTAATGAACAAATGACTTAATAGCTAAATCCATTGCACACTTTCATCTTATATTCTTCCTCATAACCTTTGACATATTAGTAACTAGTCACCCCCTACAAGAATTTTCATCCTTATAATCCCTGTCATTATACACACTTTCAGTTCAGTTCAGTTCAGTTCAGTTGCTCAGTCGTGTCTGACTCTTTGCGACCCCATGAACCACAGCACACCAGGCCTCCCTGTCCATCACCAATTCCCAGAGTCCACCCGAATCCATATCCATCGAGTCTTTGATGCCATCCAACCATCTCATCCTCTGCCGTTCCCTTCTTCTCCTGCCCTCAATCCCTCCCAGCATCAGGGTCTTCTCCAATGAGTCAGCTCTTAGCTTGAGGTGGCCAAAGCATTGGAGTTTCAGCTTCAGCATCAGTCCTTCCAATGAACACCCAGGACTGATCTCCCTTAGGATGGACTGGTTGGATCTCCTTGCAGTCCAAGGGACTCTCAAGAGTCTTCTCCAAGACCACAGTTCAAAAGCATCAACTTTTCAGCACTCAGCTTTCTTTATAGTCCAACTCTCACCTCCACACATGACCACTGGAAAAACCATAGCCTTGACTAGGCGGACCTTTGTTGGCAAAGTGATGTCTCTGTTTTTCAATATGCTGTCTAGGTTGGTCATAACTTTCCTTCCAAGGAGTAAGCGTCTTTTAATTTCATGGCTGCAATCACCATCTGCAGTGATTTTGGAGTCCAGAAAAATAAAGTCAGCTACTGTTTCCACTGTTTCCCCATTTCTTTGCCATGAATTGATGGGACCAGATGCCATGCCCAATTGATATCTCAACATATCCTTTCTGAACTGTTCTTTCTCTGTGTAGGTGACACATTATTAACAAAATTCTGTAAAGAAAATTGATGCATCTATACAATGGAATACAACTCAGCCATAAGAAGGATGGAATAATGCCATTTGCAGCTACACGGATGGATGTAGAGATTTTTATACTCAGTGAAATAAGTCAGTAAAAGAAAGACAAATATTATATGATATCACATATATACGTGTGCGTGTGTGTGTGTGTGTGTACCCCATGAACTGTAGTAGTCTAGCCTCCTCTGTCCATGGAATTCTCCAGTCAAGAATACTGGAGTGGGTTGCCATTTCCTTCTCCAGGTTATTTTCCCAAGCCAGGGATCTAACCCAGTTATCCCGCATTGCAAGCAGATTCTTTACCATTTGAGCCACCAGGAAAACCATATATATATATATATATATATATATATATATATATATATATTGTTCAGTCGGTCATGTCTGCCTCTTCGTGACACCATTGACTGTAGTACACCAGGCCTCCCTGTCCATCACCATCTCCCAGAGCTTGCTTGAACTCATGTCCCTTGAGTCAGTGATGACATCCAACCATCTCATCCTCTGCCATCCCCTTCTCCTGTTCTAATTGTTGCTTCTTGATTGCATCCAGGTTTCACAGGAGACAGGTAAGGTGGTCTGGTATTCCCATCTCTTTAAGAACTTTCCACAATTTGTTGTAATCCACACAGTTAAATGCTTTAGCTTGGTCAATGAAGTAGAAGGATTTTTTTTTTCTGGAATAATCTTCCTTTTTCTATGATAAAATTTTTGTTGGCAATTTGATCTCTGATTCTTCTGCTTTTTCTAGATTCAGCTTGAACATCTGCAAGTTCTCAGTTCATGTACTGTTCAAGCCTAACTTGCAGAATTTTGAGCATTAGTTTGTTAGTGTGTGAAATGAGTTCAATTGTATAGTAGTCTGAATATTCCTTGGCATTGCCCTTCTTCGGGATTGGAATGAAAACTGACATTTTCCAGTCCTGTGGCCACTGCTGAGTTTTCCAAATTTGCTGGCATATTGAGTGCACCACTTTAGAGGCAGCATCTTTTGGGGTTTGAAATAGCTCAACTGAAATTCCATCACATGTATATATATACATGAAGTCAACATAATAGTAAAGAGGCTATAAGCCCCAAAACTTTCTTTGCACTGACGGTGTTTTAATCTTGAATCTTATCTAGAAAGTAACTTAAATCTTCCATAACGTGTGTTTCACACCTCCTGTTCCTACCTGTATCAGATCACCTAGACTTTTTATTACAGTTTACAGTAGTGGAAAACACCCTAAGAGATTTCTTTAGGTTGCATATATCCTTGCCCCTCATCTCATCATGAAGCAGCAACCTTATTTTCTCTTGGTAACCTTTAATCATCCCAATCAACACTTTATTTTAATGTTTGTTCTATTGGTCCAGAGTTCAGTTAGCAACATATTATCAAATACCAGTCTCATATTCCAGCTCAAGGTAACTCTCTCTACGCTCTCTTGCTTTAGTTGGACACAAGGATCAGAAGCAACTTTCCACCTATTGATTCCTCCTACTACAAAAGAAACAGCACTTTGTTCACTGATTCAGAATATATATATATCTTCTGGTATAAGAGAAAAACTAAAATCATGAGCTTTTATCCCCTCACTGGTACCATAACTGAGTTCTATGTCTGACTCCTACATGAGTCATATATCCCTCTGTGTGATCGACTGGTTATCAGTGATGGGATATATTTCCTGCTATTAAATGGCTTCAGTCAGTCCAGTTCAGTTCAGTCGCTCAGTCATGTCCGACTCTCTGCGACCCCATGAACCACGGCACGCCAGGCCTCCCTGTCCATCGTCAACTCCCAGAGTTTACTCAAACACATGTCCGTCGAGTCAGTGATGCCATCCAGCCATCTCATCCTTTGTCATCCCCTTCTCCTCCTGCCCCCAATCCCTCCCAGCATCAGGGTCTTCTCCAATGAGTCAACTCTTCACATGAGGTGGCCAAAGTATTGGAGTTTCAGCTTCAACATCAGTCCTTCCAATGAACACCCAGGACTGATCTGCTTTAGGATGGACTGATTGGATCTCCTTTCAGTCCAAGGGACTCTCAAGAGTCTTCTCCATAACAACAGTTCAAAAGCATCAATTCTTCGGCGCTCAGCTTTCTTCACAGTCCAACTCTCACATCCATACATGACCACTGGAAAAACCATAGCCTTGACTAGATGGCTTACCTGCCCAGGAACAATGCTATAACAATTGGCATACCATAGAAGGGGATTTTTCCTGTGGTTATCATTGCCTGTGAAGCATGGCAAGTGAAGAAAGGCCAACCCTTGCCAGTATAAGTATCCACTCCAAGGTGAACAAATCACTGCTTCCTCCAGGACAGAAGACAGTAAATACAGTCAAAACATAGTCAAGTGGCTGACTGGCTCCTCGTTTTCCCCTTCTCACTGATTATGATGCCATTTTGGTATTGACATTAGTTTCTGCTGCTGGCAGAATGGAAAAGCAGTTTTGATGGTAATGGAATCAGCTGTGGCAAGGATGACCCATGTGTTTGACTCCTGAATGTCTCTCACCGACACATAATAGGTTCATAGAATCCCAACCCCACTGCAAAGGGACACAGGAAGCATTCTATTTACCACCTAAATGCTACATGGCCCCACTCTGTGACCCATGGAATAGCATTTTCATAAGTCAGCATCCAATAATCACAGGACTTGGTGACAAGAAAAGTAACTTGGCTACATGGTTGCATACCCCCTGAAGAAGGCCAGGAAGATTTTGGTGATATCTCAGGGTGTTTCCCAAAGGAAATCAAAAGGCTTCATTCAAAAAGCTCTGCATTTATTAAACCATGGGAGTGCTGATAAGGCACCAAAACTATCATACTGACCGAAGCTTATTTTCCATTAGCCAGAACTAAAGGCTTTTGTTTGTGCCGTTTTTGTCTGTTTTTGGACATTTGAAGGTTGTCCATGAAATCAGGGGTACGATGAGCAATTTGACATCCTCAAAGACTCCTCCAAGCCAAAGTAGTCTCGTTATTGTATTAGCCCTGGTCTCCATGACAATGACCATTTCTCTTGGTACTAAGGAGCTAAATTCATTCTCACTAAAATGAGCCCCTATTAATAACAATATCTCCAATATTTATCTTAATACTTCAGAGAAAAGTAACTATAATACTTACTTAAATAAAGTTTTTATTTAATACTTACTTAAATATAGTTTTGGTTTTACAGAAAAAATTTGGGGAGAACAGGGTCCTCATATACTCCACAAAATTTCTCCTGTTATTATCATACTTTATACATTTTTACAGTTAATAAACAAATACTGATAAACTATTTATTATTAACCAAGGTCCAAAGTTTATTCAGATTTTCTTAATTTTCCATATATTTTTTTTTCTGTGCTAGTACCTTATCGAAGGTACTCCGTTATATTTAGTCATCACGCGTCTTTACGTTCCTATGGCTCTGAGAGTTACTAATGTGCTTTTCAAGGTTATTGAAACTATTCAAAATGTTTATCAATGTCACTATTAAGGGAGATTCTTTTGACTTTCACAATGAACATAATTGATGAATAGTTTAATGAATTATTTAACTCTCTCTTCATTCAATGTAGACCAAAACTGAGTTTATGATTTAATCAACCAAGCAAGTAAACAATTTGAACTCTTCCCCATTAATCAATCTATCACAATATATTGAAATTCATCTTTAATAGTTCCATAATGATAAATCCAACACCATGTTAAATCCTGTTCCTCTCTGTTTTGTACATAGAATCTACTCTTACACATATGCTCCCAATTTTTGCCAATATAAATAGAAAATCTGAAGTTGTTTTGATATTCAAATATTTCTATCCGACTTTGACTTTATATGGTGCATGGTGTGATACTAGAGTCTGGATTGATAATGAGAATTTGTTGTGATTAGTCCTAAGGGAAGTTGACACTTGCTTGCAAGATACATTTGTGAAGTTTCAGTCAAGGAATCAAAGTTAGCTTGATTATTATAAAGTAATAATTTTTCATAGGAGCAATATCTTATACTAATGTGGATGAAGCTAGGGAAGGTCCACAAGGGAAGCTAAAGAATGAAGGGGTATTTGCTCACCAGCCTTCCTGTTGCTGGTTTTGTCAGAGAGGGATTCTGGAGGGGAAATGATGCATTTGCGTGTGGAAGCCTTTTGCCCTGAGTCTTGTGGTGGAGCTACTGTTGATCAGTAGGGACAGAAGTAAAGGAGAAGGTTAGGCATGGAGAATAAGGCTTCCCTGGTGGCTCAGACGGTGAAGCATCTGCCTACAATGTGGGACATCGGGTTTGATCCCTGGGTCAGGAAGATCCCCTGCGGAAGGGAAAGGCTACCCACTCCAGTACTCTTGCCTGGAAAATCCCATGGACAGAAGAGCCTGGTGGGCTACAGTCCATGGGGTCGCAAACAGCCAACAGGACTAAGCGACTTCACTTTCACTTTCATTGTAGAATGAGGCCAAATGGCAATCCACCAGAATTTCTGCATCTGTCTCCAAGGAGAGAGCAACGACCAGAAGGAATCTGGTAGCATCTCCATATCTGCTCTTGCCACCTCTATCCATGATGGCCTTCACAGAGGAATAGTAATTTGTACTCACTTCAGCTTTCCAAATCACATCCAAATTTCTGTTTTCATCAACTCTAACCTAGAAGTAGGCAATAAAGGGAATTCTGAGAATTTTAGTTTCATTGCAGGCAGCACGGTATTAAATCATCACAAATTCCACTTCAGCAGATCACATGAACTCAAGCTCCATCTGAGCTTCAGGAATAGAAGCTCTGTAGCAATAGGAATAGCAGAATATTTTAGGGCAGAATTATAATGTTTATGGTTTTCTGACTGAATCAAGCCCAAAATTAAAACTTTGAGCCTAACATCATTACTTCAAATTCTCTACTATAGCTATAGGAAAGCAGCCCACTCCACAGTTCTTATACCCCTCAACTCCATTTCACTGTTCACTTTATCCAGAAAAGCTTGTCTTCAATATATTTTGAGCAGGAAATGAGGGGAGTTAATTTAACTGTTAATTGAATTAACAGTCCTGGACTTCCAGGGTTTCTTTTTCTAGGGCTCATGGATCCTCATAGCCTTCAAGCAACTCAGGAAAAAAATAAGATATTGTAAAGTATGTTTCTTGAAGTCTGTTACAGGGAACCACTTCCAGATTCTAATTATGTTATAGACATTCTTGGTCTGTAGGCAACAGAACTAGATGTAGCAATCTTAAGCATGAGGAAATGTTTTGAGGCACATATAATTCAAAGCATCATTAGAAAGGCCAAGAAATGAAGCTCTAATAGGAGCTTCTAGAGGACTCACAATATCACACTATGAGGGTAAAGAGAGAAGAGAGAAAGAGAGAAAACGCTGCCTATCACCGTTTCAGGACACTGTGGAGTCAAGCTGTCACCTTCCAAAACCACAGCACCACCACTACACAGTGTGCACCAGCAATGAGGATGCTCCACACCCCGAAGCCTCTAAGCTCCAAGGTGAAGTCTCCAAACACTAAATTGTTGGAACTAAAGCAAGGTGGCTAAGTGGTAAAGACTCTTGAGAGTCCCTTGGACTGCAAAGAGATCCAACCAGTCGATCAATCCTAAAGGAAATCAGTCCTGAATATTCATTGGAAGGACTGATGCTGAAACTGAAATTCCAATACTTTGGCTACCTGATGCAAAGAATTGACTCCTTGCAAAAGACCCTGATGCTGGGAAAGATTGAAGGTGGGAGGAGAAGGGGATGACAGAGGGTGAGATGATTGGATGGCATCACCGACTCGAAGGACATGAGTTTGAGTAAGCTCTGGGAGTTGGTGAAGGACAGAGAAGCCTGGTGTTGCTGCAGTCCATGAGGTAGCAAAGAGTTGGACTCAACTGAGCAAATGAACTATGCAGTAAAGAATCAGCCTGCCAATTCAGGAGATGCAGGAGACCTGGGTTCAATCCCTGTGTCAGGAAGATCCCTTGGAGTAAGAAATGGCAACCCAATCTAGCATTCTTGCCTGGAGAATCTCATGGACAGAGGAGCCTGGTGGGCTACCTGTGAAATCCCAAGGAGTTGGACATGACTGAGCACATGCACACAAAACCTTTCTGCAAGTGAAACATCAGAAATGCAGGTTTTATTTTTCAAGTCTCTACAAATCAGAAATTCCTGACAGGAGGTAGTTTCGGGTTGACACCGAGCAACCCAAACCTAGTGGTTGCTAATCTAGGCTTAGCCAACCAAATGCACCAGCTGCCGGCTTAGGGTTGTAATCAAGGGATGCAAATAAGCAGAAGCTGTTAGTGATTCCTGTTTGGATGTAGTCGTAGCAACATGGCTCTTTCTTTCTTTCCCTTCCTTTTTTTTTTTTTTTTGGCCCAGCACTGCTGGCAAGCTGGCAATTCAGTACCAAGACTCCCAACGCGAGCTGTCATGTTTAGGGCTCAGCTGCAGCTTCAGTCAGCAGTGTTCTTCCCACCTAATGTTCAGTCTAATTTGGCTGTGACTCTGGCTCTTAACTTCCTTTGTGTGGTCCTTATTTTCCAGAGTTTGTTCTTTAGGCTTCCTTAAAATTATTTAAGCTACACAGTACTCTTTTATTAAATTGCTTTTACTCTTTAAATCAGGTAATGTCTCTATTGCTTGCAAGTTGATGACTTGAATATTACTTATATAAAGATTTTTATCCTTCTAAAATGCTATAGAAAATACTATCAATAGGAAAGAAAATAATAAAACTTCTGCACACAGATTTTTGTTAGGAGAATGGGTTACTAAGACCGTAAAAGACAAGCCCTTTAAACGCATAATTATTATTTGTAGATATTTCATTGATATGTATTATATATATCATGTAGGTTTTAGATGATATTTATGATTCTCTAAAGTCGCAATGGCATGTACATTTTGTGTGAAGATTTTATAATGTCACACGTAAGAATTGTGTATCTTTTACTGTGACGTAGACACGTTTTCTCAGAACTTTTAAGACGTAGTAGTAGTGTCATAGACATCATGCATAGGTACGGGAAAAAGATGAGGTTCTGATAATTCACTTCTCTATACTGGTTTCAGATGTCTCATCCATTAATTGGGGAACTGGATGATCTTTAAAACACTGTCTCTAAAAGTCTATGATAATATGTAATTTTAATCAATTTAAATGATCACATATTAAAGCAAATTTTAAAAACTATAGTGTTGCATATGTCAATCGTGGAAAAAAAAGTGAAAGTGAAAGTCACTCAGTCGTGTCCGACTCTTTGTGACCCAACGGACTCTACAGTCCCTGGGATTCTCCAGGCCAGAACACTGGAGTGGGTAGCCTTTCCCTTCCCCAGGGGATCTTCCCAACCCAGGAATCAAACCCACACCTCCTGCACTGCAGGGGGATTCTTTACCAGCTGCGCCACCGGGGAAGCCCTTGTCATACTGTGTATATATTATTGCTCAAATAGATGCTCTATATCGTTATTTTATAGGAAACATTTGTTTAAAATATGAATTAACTGGTTTACTGAAAGCAGCTGGCCGACAGCTTATTAGATTTGTCATTTGTTCCAAGTTTGGCCCATTTCCTCTGAATCCATTACTTGCCTTTGCCTGGTCTGCGTGGTATCACAAGCTGACTGGTTCCTCCCGGCTGCCCTCCTGGTCTTGCCACCGAACTCAGCCCGTGCCTCCAACCTCGAGGGCGTGAGAAGGCTCAGAACGAGCTGCCTTTCCCTCTCTGTCTTCCCCATGTCTCCGGGTCTTTCTAACTGGGTGTGTGGGTCTCCATCGCTTTCTCTCTCTCTCTCCTCTACTTTGAGCAGCTTCCTTAGCAGCTGCCGGAATTCCTATTTAGATTCTGGGCCAATTTCATATTTTGTGAACTTTTCAAAAACAGTATTATGGACACTTTTCACAGGAAAGTCAATTCATCTGGTAATGACTTTAAAGTCTCTCTACAGTTTAAGGTTACTGGACTCTCCCTGTTTAATTTAAATATGCTTCTCTATTGAGTGAAACTATGTTACACACTATGCAACTTCTATCCTTGTAAACCTCCATAAGGATAATAATTTAAAGCACTACCCTTCTATTATTCACAGTTATGACTGCTGGAAGTCCAGACTGGCTCCACCGGATGCTCTGCTTAGCATCTCAAAAGGCTGGAGTCAAAACTCGGGCCAACCTGGAGTCCAAACCGGAGGTTTTAAGGGAGAGTCGACATACGGGGTTTTCTGGGTTTTCAGTAGCGTTCAGTTCCATGTGATTGTAGGAGTGAGGTCCTTCTTTCTTTGTCCAGATACCTAACAACTGGTCAACGGTCATCCTCGCTTTCTTGAAGCGACCTTCATCCCGTGACTGGGGGCCCCTCCGTTGTCACAGCTCGCGGGGAAGCGTTGAGTCTCTCTGCTGCCACCTGTTCACACCTCTTTATCGTCCCCTCCTCGGAGCCAAGAGAAAGCTTTGCTTCTAAGAGCTCCCACGAATACATTGAGCCTATCAGAATAATCCAGGATAATCTCCCCATATGAAGGTCAACTGATAGGTAAATTTAATTATACCTACAAAGCCCCTTTTGCCATCTGATGCAACGCATTCACAGGTATGACATTATGGGGCAAAAGTCATGGAGGCCAACATTCTGCCCACCACAAATACATCTTGGAAAAAAGAGGTAATATAACAATAAGCTAGACAAATATCAGGAAAATATATATATATTTTTTAAGCAGGCAGAATAAGTGAATCATTTCATGACAGATTAAATGGAAGATTTTTGAAGAATTAAAAAAAAATCTGTTGTTTTGGAGTCATCTCAAAGAAACAGGCTTTCCTAAGGAAGACACTTCGTGTGTATGTATATACTTATGCCTGCACCAAGTCGGTGCCAGCCTGTGGGATCGTTCGTCACAGCCCATGGGCTCTCTAGCTGTGGTGCGCAGACTCCAGAACGTGAGGCTCAGTAGTCGCGGCACACGGACTTCGTTGCCACCACGGCATGTGGGACCATAGCGACCATATCAAGGTTGGAACCTGCATCTCCAACCACTGAAAGGCAGACTCTTAACCACCGGACCCCGAGGGAAGTCCTATGAAGGGTTTAATATGTGAATATACAGCATATTCTGGGAGATATTTGATAAAGAATCATTTCTAATATTTATTTAACTATAGAACCTTGTTCTGGATAAGTACCTTTAAGAACAACAGGTCTGTGGCAGTCAATTATAAAATACCGGCTTCCAAATCCTATATATGAATACATGTTCTAAGTTACTAAATAAAATGTAAATATGTAAAATACAAAAATTACTTTAAAAAAGCATTTACCAGATTTAAATACTATTTATTTAGATCAAGAAGCAAAGATTAATTAATTTCGCCATAAATATAAATATATTAGAAGCTATCAATAAAACTAATGGCTTCAATAGATGCTAAAAGGGCTTTCAATAAAATCCATTACCTGTAATTAATACAGAAATTATCTTAAAATATTAAAACATAAATTTATGTAGCTGAGATATACATATCTCATGCTAATAGCCAAAATGATATTTAAGTTTCAAAAGGTGGAGATATTTCATATTAAGAAATAATCAGTGAGGTTGGCTATAGCTATTATTTTATTATTAACTTATTTTTTTGGCTCCAAACTTACTGCAGACAGCAAAAGGAGCCATGAGATTAAAAGACGCTTGCTCCCTGGAAGGAAATCTATGACAAACCTAGACAGCATACTAAAAATCAGAGACATTACTTTGCCGACAAATGTCCATACAGATAAAAGCTATTGTTTTTCCAGTAGTCATGTACAGAGGTGAGAGTTAGACTGTAAAAAAGGCTGAGCACCAAATGATTGATGCTTTTGAATTGTGATGCTGGATAAGACTCACGAGAGTCCCTTGGACTGCAAGGAGACCCAACCAGTCCATCCTAAAGGAAATCAGTCCTGAATATTCATTGGAAGGACTGATGCTGAAGCTGAAACTCCAATACTTTGGCCACCTGATGCGAAGAGCTGACTCATTGGAAGAGACCCTGATGCTGGGAAAGATTGAAGGCAGAAGGAGAAGGGGACGACAGAGGATGAGATGGTTGGATGGCATCACCTTTTTGCACATGAATTTGAGCAAAGTCCTGGAGATTAGGAAGGACAGGGGAGCCTGGTGTGCTGCAGTCCATGAAGTCTCAAAGAGTCAGCATGACTCAGGGACTGAACAACAAGAAAAGCACTAACTATTATTCATTGTTGTTGTTAAGGATGTGTTCACCAATTCCAAAAAAGTTAAATTTAAGGAATAAAAGAGGTGTCCTTGAAATTCTATAATTGCAGTGACCCATTAAGGATCAATACACTTCTTCCATGTGCTCTCAATATTTCCCTACCCTCTTCAAATAGGATCTGCTGAGTTTCAACATTTTTAGCCTATTTAAGTGTGTCTGTTTATTTATTTATTTATTTATTTTTGATACTTATACCAACCAACCTAGCTTCCTTAATGGTTTCTACCATTTATCTTCACTTTATTTCAAACTTGGACATTTTGCTCTCTGAATGTCTTCCTCTTTCAAATAGGATTCTTTACAGAATAAAAAAATGTAATTTGGGGGTCTGAAAAAATCTATTATTAAAGCAGACCTTCTCCATCTTCACCTACCTGAATAGAATTATTACACACAGTTGGTTCCATTCTGTGAGACCAAAATCAAACGCATGCCAAGATTATATTTATTGTTGCCTTTCCTGTCTCCCCTTTTGGGCTTTTCTTTGCTCAGCTATAACTATCCTTAGGGACCTAACTCAATAAATTTCTCAGACAGTTCCCTTAGAGAATATGTCATGTTTTCCCTCCTTCCAGCTGCTATAACTGTGACATCTCGAATCTCATCTAACCTGCTTAAAGTGATATAACAGTCAGTCTCTTCCCACTCTTGTTTCTTGTGTAACCACCCAGTATAGATTTCTCAAACATCAAATTATGGGCTATCTTTTGTTTTCCCATGTCCTGTATGAGATTGTCTCAATAATATATTAAATCCAAAATTCTTCAGATTTTCACAAGCCATCCCTTTCTTTGCCATAGACTTAATTTGGTCAACTTCTGTGTTTTTATAATACTTGAAATTGTCATCTTTCCTAATCTAGCCATTTAAAATATTTAGATAAACTGGTATTTCAATTTTCCTTTGTTTTCTGTTTAGCCTGACCACCAATATCTGTATCTATCCCCTTATTTCTCTAGGTTCTGTTGTGAGTTAAAAAGCCAGAACCCATTTCTATAGATAGCATTTTTGCTTTCTTGTTTGTGCTTACTTGATTTTATAATTCTAATTATCCTTGAATTTTTTTTAGAATATTTAGTTGATAGGATTGTCATCATTGTTGTTCTTATTTAATCTCTAAGTCATATACAACTCTTATGTGATGCCATGGACTGCAGCTTGCCAGGCTCCTCTGTCCTTGAGATTCTCCAGGCAAGAATCCTGGAGTGGGTTGCCATTTCCTTCTCCAGGGGCTCCTCCCCACCCAGGGATCAAAAGGGTGTCTCCTGCATTGCAGGTGGATTCTTTATCACTGAGCCAGCTGGGAAGCCCCAGCTGATAGGGTCAGAGTACATCAAAGGGAAGACCTCTTTTAAAGTTTTTTAAAATGGGTTAAATTTTAAAATATGGCTTCCCCTCCTAAAATAGGACTTCAATCAGCTTTGTGCTTTTATAAACTTTATCACACATCTACTTAGTTTTTGAAATAGAAACAATTGCAGTAATTGGAATCTCACTGGGAGAAAGGTGTTCTGCTCTATCTTAGTTCAGAATGCTTCATGACATATATTAAAAATATTAGTAGAATTTGGGAGCTAGTACACCTAAAATGTCTCTCTTTAACAATACAATAAAAATTTCATCACATAGTATTAACAAAAGTCGTATAAAACAAATTTCATATTTCTGTATAACACGTGTAACAGAGAGCAGATGCCAGTAGAAGCTGTACTCAGTTTAAGCTCACCAATATCCAGCTGGCCTCCCCTTTTATGTCGGCTACTGTGTGTTCACTTTTCTGGCTTTCCATGTAAAAAATGGTAAATCCCTAAGATGTGAAAGGCAAACCTTACTTCAAATATACAGGTAAGTTACAACTTATCCAAAGACAGACACTTTTATCTGCTGCCAAGAGCAAATTCTCACTTTCTCTGACATCTCCAACAAATTGGCCGTCGTTTGTGTCCAAAGACATCAGACAAACGCATGTTTCATTTGTAAAGAGCTTCTCCTCCGCCAAGCCCCCTGAGAGCCGCGGACACTCGTCTCACAGATGCGCGTCTCCAGCACCGGGGACACATGAGCTTTTGTGCATGCTGACCCACGCCGGCAGCTCTGCTCTGCTCCCAGCGGCGGTGTGGTGCGTAATTTCCTCAAAGCCCAGTCTTCTCTGCCATTTTACACCACGTTGCCTTCATTAGGGCACCGCTTTGCTCCTCTTCAGCCGTGGGAAACTGCTCTGCACGTAGGGAAGCTACGTTGGAAGTGGAGGGAGTAAATTCTCCCCACAGCAATAACCAAAAGAGCGGCCAGCGGTGATTGATAGAGGCTCCAGTCTCCTTTTTTTTATAATTCGTTGTATGGGCTGAATGGTATCCCCTCAAAATTCATATGTTAAATTCCTCAAACCATTGCATTTAGAGTGGCTTCTACATGGCATGTGCTTAATCTTCTCTTTGCAAAGAGTCTGACTGTTTGTGATCCCATGAACAGAGTGGGACTTTCCCGTCAAGAATACTGGAATAGGTTGCCACTAAGGTGCCAATTAAGATTAAATGAGGTTGTAAGGACCCAATAAGATAGGACTGGTGGCTTTAGAAGGAGAGGAAGAAAGAAACGTTTCTCTCTTTCCACACACATTCCAAGAAGTGATCTCAAAATGAAACCTATTTTACCAGTATCTTGGTTTAGACTTCATAGCATCCAGAATCATGAGAAAATAAATATATACTGTCTAATACATCCTCTCTATTATGTTTATGATAGCTATGGGAGCCTGATATAATTAAAACAGTTAGGGATTTCTGAAAGACTTCTTAAGAAGATTTGGTAGCTACTGTGATTTTGACGTACTGTTGTGTGTAAATTATATTTTGACATGCCTGGGTTTCTGTTGGTGAAAAACTCACAGGTACTGTTATTACTAATATTGCTTGTATACATTCATAAATAACAAATTCTGATATTCTTGAAAAGGTGTGTGAAAATAAATGTGAGAATTTCCATTCAGTTCATTTCGGTCGCTCAGTCGTGTCTGACTCTTTGTGACCCCATGAACCGCAGAATGCCAGACCTCCCTGTCCATCACCAACTCCTGGAGTTTACTCAAACTCATGTCCATTGAGTCGGTGATGCCATCTCATTCTCTGTCATTCCCCTCTCCTCCTGCCCTCAGTCTTTCCCAGCATCAGGGTTTTTTCCAATGTGTCAGCTCTTAGCATCAGGTGGCCAAAGTGTTAGAGTTTCAGCTTCAACATCAGTCCTTCCAATGAACACCCAGGATTGATCTCCTTTAAGATGGACTGGTTGGATCTTCTTGCAGTCCAAGGGACTCTCAAGAGTCTTCTCCAACACCACAGTTCAAAAGCATCAGTTCTTCGACACTCAGCCTTTTTATGGTCCAACTCTCACATCTATACATGACTACTGGAAAACCCATAGCTTTGACTATACAGATCTTTTTTGGCAAAGTCTTGTCTCTGCTTTTAATATGCTATCTAGGCTGGCCATAGCTTTTCTTCCAAGGAGCAAGCATTTTTTAATTTCATGGCTGCATCACCATCTGCAGTGATTTTGGAGCCCCCCCCAAAAAAAGTCTGTCACTGTTTCCATTGTTTCCCCACCTATTTTCCATGAAGTGATAGGGTCAGATGCCATGATCTTCTTTTTATGAATGTTGAGTTTAACGCCAGACTTTTCACTCTCGTCTTTTACCTTCATCTTCATCTTTAGTTCCTCTTCACTTTCTGCCATAAGGGTGGTGTCATCTGCATATCTGAGGTTACTGATATTTCTCCCTGCAATCTTGATTCCAGCTTGTGTTTCATCCAGCCTGGCATTTCTCATGATGTACTCTGCATATAAGTTAAATAAGCAGGGTGACAATATACAGCCTTAATGTACTCCTTTCCCAATTTGGAACCAGTCTGTTGTTCCATGTCTGGTTCTAACTATTGCTTCTTGATCTGCATACAGATTTCTCAGGAAGCAGTTAAGTGGCCTTATATTCCCGTCTCTTTCAGAATTTTCCATAGATTGTTGTGATCCACATAGTCAAAGGCTTTGGCGTAGTCAATAAAGCAGAAGTAGATTTTTTTTCTGGAACTCTCTTGCTTTTTCTATGATCCAACAGATGTTGGCAATTTGATTTCTGGTTCCCCTGCCTTTTTTAAATCCAGCTTGAACATCTGGTATTTCTTGATTCATGTACTGTTGAAGCCTAGCTTGGAGAATTTTGATCACTAACTTGGAGAATTGCTCACTTCCTAAGTGGTCAATGCAAAGAAATAGAGGAAAACAATAGAATGAGAAAGACTAAAGATCTAGTCAAGAAAATTAGAGATACCAAGGGAACATTTCATGCAATGATGGGTACAATGAAAGACAGAAATAGTATGGACCTAATAGAAGCAGAAGATATTAAGAAGAGGTGGCAATAATACACAGAAAAACTATACAAAAAAAGTTCTTAATGACCCAGATAACCTTGATTGTGGGATCACTCATCTGGAGCCAGACATCCTGGAATGCAGTCAAGTGGGCCTTAGGAAGCATCACTACAAATGAAGCTAGTGGAGATGATAGAATCCCAGTTGAGCTATTTCAAATCCTGAAAGATGATGCTGTGAAAGTGTTGCCCTCAATATGCCAGCAAATTTGGAAAAACTCAGCAGTGGCCACAAGACTGGAAAAGATCTGTTTTCACTCCAATCTCAAAGAAAGGCAATGCCAAAGAATGTTCAAACTAGTGCACAATTTGACTCATCTCACAAGCTAGCAAAGTAATGATCAATAATTTTTCCTTTAAGTTCATGAAACTTTTATATTCTAACTAAGGACCGTTTTTGAGTTTATGTACAACAGACTGAAAAATAGAGTAACTCTATTTGCTCATCTTCTGACTCCATGTTTGTTTGTCTGGGGGCTTGAGAGAATCATAGATAACTGTGTAAGAGTACTCATCTGTGCAAAGCCTTCAGTGCCACGTAAAGTGGCCTTGCTTGGTGGCCCCTTTACGGCAGTTACGTCGTGGCTACTCTGAATTCTCATCTAAGTGATGATGAAGGGCTGAGCACATAGGGGCAATCTAATGCCACCAACTAATGAATTATTTAAAGAATAGATACTTTGAGTTTCAGCAATCACATTAATTAACTTTTAAACATGATATGATGGGAATTCTCTGGTGGCCCAGTGGTTAGGATTCTGTACTTTCACGGTCTACGGCACAGGTTCAATCTCTGGTTGGGGAGCTAAGATTTCGCAAGCTGTGTGTGACTGGGCCAAAAAAAGACATGAAAAGTTTTCAGTATCATAAAGCTACTGTTAATATAATTAATATTATTCTCATTATTATTGACAATTATAATGGTGCTTATAAGCGCATCATTCTAACTTTCAATAAACTGTCAACGTGGCATTTATTTTTTGAAAACAATCATTTCCTTACTATGAGAAATGGAAACAACACAGAAAAATAAAAAGGAAATAAATATTCAGAAATCTTAAAATATCTTTATTGTTATTTTTGGTGAACTTTTTATATGAATATATATTCAAGCAAATAAATACATATATATCTAAATTGTACATGGATAGATTCATATATACCATCTGTTGGATAAACTATAGCTTTTGCAATACTGCACCCATGGACACCTACTCATTTTAATAAATACCAGTATTTTGAACAGTTGCATGGTATTCGGTTTTCTCCTATTTCATACTGTAGACATCTACTCTCTATTATTGAAGATATAATGTGTTTCAGTTTTTCTTTCTAAATGAATTATCTTGTAATAAGCATGCCTAATACATGCACTTTTTTGGAATATTTTTCATTTTATGTTTTTATATATATTGCCAAAGTACATTTCAAATGATTAAATCAATTTTCAATTAAACCAAAGGAAAACAAAGTTTCCATTTCTCAATTAACCAACACTCAATTGCTAATAAATTTCTAAAATTCTATTTTCCTACCCAGATGTCTCAGGTGAGACCCAATTATGGAAACAAGAAATCCTAAAGAACAGCACTGGACTACCTTTGCTAAACACGTAAACCTCAAAACAGATTTGGCAGAACCTTATAGGCCATCACCAATTTATCTTAAATTTAAGATTTTGCAAAATAATTAAATAGAAATGAACAGTGAGAGGAGAATTTCTTTGAGGATAGCCTTCAGAAGACTTCCCATCCCACCAGATACGCCTATTTGTCTTGTCAAAATAATAAAAAAAAAAAGTGTGGAGGGCTGAGGTGAATGCATCCTGCATTTTCAGGATCTGATTTTGCAAAGATGCTATATATATATATATATATATATTTTTTTTTTTTTAACCCCAAGGTCAAAATGGGAAAGGTTGTCATGCATGAGGCATTTGAAAAACATTCTAGAAGAGACATGCCTGCCAGAAAAAGTCAGGAGGTTGATTTCCTCTCCCTTGAGAAAGGGTGTCTGTGGTGTCCAAGAGAAGCGTGGAGAAAATGTAAGATGTCAGCTGGCAACCCTAGCCCTAACCCTGCAGGGACGCACGCGGCAGGGCCAGCCCGTCACACCGCGCGCTTCCCGGCTCGCCTCCTGCCGCCTCTGAGGCAGAAGCCCCGGAAGAGCGGAAACGGGACGACGTGGCCCAGAACGAGGAGAAGAGCTATCCGGCCCAACATTTCCCACAGACGTCTGAGCCCGGATCAGGCCTGAGCTGGGGGAGAGAATGAGGACCAGACAGGAATCTGAGAAGGTGGGGAGCGCTTCAAACTGAATGGGAGCTTGCAGTCTTGATATCAGCTTATACTTGACTTCTTAGAACTGTGAATTAACGAGTGAAATTGACCACAGAAGTTAAGATCCCTTCCCAAACAATCATATCACAGAAAGTCCAAATGTTGTGATGATAAACAATATCTGATAATTTCTCTCACAATTTGAAGACTCTGTCTTTTGTCAACCAGCAGACAGCACAAGTATTTGACTTTGGAAATCATATTCTTTTTATAATTGTGCTTTTTTTTTTTTTTTCCCCTTTTGTAAGGGACTTATTCCCCTCCTCTCTGGAAACTTTTAACTCTTTTCTTCATTCCATTTCTTTTGCTTAAGTTTTAGCAACATTGATTCTGTTAGCAAATCTTTCTACTTTGTCTTTATTGTTCTAAATTTATTTTTTTTTAAAAAACAGTACAATCACATTTATTTTTCAATGTTAATATTTTTTTCCTTCTATCATCAGCTTAAAATAAGAGCAGTTGTAAACTACAAAGAAATGTAATCATTTTTTGCGGTTCTAATAGTTCTAACCTTAAGAAACATGTCTAAATTTCAAATTATATAAAGAAAATATTAACTTTATATTGAGGTTTCCCTGGTGGCTCAGAGGTTAAAGCGTCTGCCTCCAATGCGAGAGACCCAGCTTCGATCCCTGGGTTGGGGAGAGCCCCTGGAGAAGGAAATGGCAACCCACTCCAGTATTCTTGCCTGGAGAATCCCATGGACGGAGGAGCTTGGTAGGCTACAGTCCACACGATCGCAAAGAGTTGGACACGACTGGGTGATAACTTTATATTAACTGAAGATAAATCTTCAGATCTAATCATTGTAAATGTATTAATTTAAAGCCGTCATTAGCTCTTCTACTGGGAATCAGTGGATGCAATTAACCATCCATCAATATAAAATATATCAGAGCCTAAAGACATACTTTGATGTATCTTGGCAAAGTTAAATGAACCTAAGATTTTGATCTGGCACGCCCATTAACCAAGAATATAGAAGGATAGTTACTCTCTTATTTATCAACTCATTATTCAGTTTTCTCTTATAAGTGTACCCTTACATATCTGCTTTCTGCTACCATTCATCAATTTATTAACTCTTTCTGTCAATGATTTCAGACAAGTTTCACAAGGCAATCACAATAAAAAATGTTTCATGCTCTAGTTTTTTGTGGATATGTTGCATCTAAATCAGAAATGATTTTAACCATTTTTAGTAATATATAAGTATATTTAGTAAAATGCCAAATCTGAAGATTTAATAGAATGAGTTTTGAAATCTATACACCTGAGTTACCAAAACTCTCCAGCAGATAAAGAACTGCTATCACCAAAATTCTCGTCTTTTCTAGTCATTCCTTACTTGCTCAATAAAACACTATAATTTATATTATCAAAAATTACTTTTTTCTATCTGTTAACTTCGAACATATGGAATCATACAGTATACTCTGTCCTTTCTTTGATGAACATATTGTCGAGGAGGCTCCTCCTTATGTATATCAGAAGTTTGGTTCTTTGTTATTGTTGTAAATAGTTTACTTTAAATTTATTTCCTTAATTCTGGCTCATTTATTTAATTTTGATTTCTTCTTTCTATATAGACTAATTCCAGATTTTTCTAACTTCTTAGAAAATCTGTACAGGCTATTTTAATTTTTCTCTTTTCTCTAATAGTAAGTATTCCATAATATTTTACTTTCTGGTTCTTGTGTGATGTATTATTTGCCTTGCATTTTGCTATATATTTTTAAAATAAATATCTAATGATATTTTCTGGTTTTCTTTTTTCCCAAGGATGAAACTTTTTTTTAGGGCTGGTCATTTTTTTCAAAATAAGTGTGGATAGATCCTCATATTTTAGCTATCCTTCCTATTTGCCCTGTAGGTATTTGATATGCATTTATTTTTTGAGCTGGACAATGATTTTAATATCCAGTTGTCTGCAAGAGATACTAGAAAAGAGAACTAGAAAATAAATGAAAATCAAGAGAGCATTCATCCATTGTCACATATCTAGTGTCTTCTCCAAAATGAGGCTCCTGAACCTGAAATTCACCATATTGGAAGACTGTCCAACACAGATAGACTTTGACGGGGTACTGGAGAATTAGATGTAGCTGTTAGGTACCTTTACCGAAGTCTCATCTTGCCCAAACAGGAAATTAAGACAAAAACAACAACAAAATAAAGAGTATGCACTGTGATTGGGCTCTTTTTCTTTGCCCGTATTTTCTTTGCTGAGGCTTCTCTGATGGCTCAGCAGGAAGAATCCTCCTGCCAATGCAGGAGATTCAGTTTCTATCCTTAGAGCAGAAAGATCTCCTTGAAAAGGAAATGCTAACCCACTCCAGTAAGGAAATCCTATGGACAGAGGAGCTGGCAGGCTGCAGTCCATGGGATCAAAAAGAGTTGAACAGGACTTTGTGACTAAGAGCAACAACATTCTCTTTGCTGCTGCTGATCATTTCCGCAGCTACCTTACTTGCAGTGGCTAATTAGATATAGGGCTTCCCTCATAGCTCAGTTGATAAAGAATCTGCCTGCAATGCAGGAGACTCCAGATTGATTCCTGGGTCAGGAAGATCCCCTGGAGAAGGGAGAGGCTACCCACTCCAGGATTCTTGGGCTGAGTGACATTCCCCAAAATGAGATCACACAGCCCCACGGCCCCCTAACAAGTTTAAGAGCATGATATTTATGTATTCATCATGATTTATTTTCTAGGATCTGTGCATATTGTCTCAATATGCCCCAGGTTGTGGTGTGGTGTGGTACTTTCCTAAATGTCAATGAAATTTTGATCAATATTTTAATCACTAATTTCATTCCATGGAATATAAGGAATTGGCATCTTTAAAAAATGCATTAATGTATCCATATTTGCTAAACATGCAGTCATTTAGAAACCAAAATATATCATTTTCTGTCACTATCTGGGAAAATTTATCACATTTAGGCTGCTTTTATATTATTTCATATTTTACATTTGAAGAGATTCAGAGTAAAACTTCAATATTTATTAAATGGAACTGGTGAAATACTCTTAAGAACTCAGCCCCCAAATTGGCTAGTACCTAAATATTTTTTTTTTTCCATTCTAAGTAGCATATTCAATTCTAGGGATAATTTTAATATTTATTAGTAGAATATAGTGGGTATATTTACAGCTGAATAATTCCACAATTTTCTATATTTTTAAAATGATTCAAAATATGAGACTTTCTTGCATGGATAATTAAGATTTTTGTGTTATATAATAAATTCTAGGAGACCTTGGGGACAATTCTAAATGAAAAGGTGAAGTAAAAAAAGATTTTCTTAGTGATACATAACTTCCTGCAGAATGTGGAGTTAAACAATTTCTCAAGGTCTCCTTCAGTTCTATTATCATTTAAAATTTCCAATGATATAAAGTCTATACTGCAAAAGTCACCACTAATGTCAGATATATTCAAGTTACCAATATTGTTTTTATCTAGATTGGATTAAGTAAATTGACTTAGATACAGACTATAATAGCTACTGATCTTTTATATCCAGGTAGAATTTTTCATGTGCTTTAATTGCTCTTTAACATGGGTTAACATTTTGAAATTTCAGTTCAGTTCAGTCACTCAGTCCTGTTTGACTCTGTGACCCCATGGACTGCAGCACACCAGGCTTCCCTGTCCATCACCAACTCCCGGAGTTTACTCAAACGCATGTCCTTCGAGTCGGTGATGCCATCCAACCATCTCATCCTCTGTCGTCCCCTTCTCCTCCCACCTTCAATCTTTCTCAGCATCAGGGCCTTTTCCAATGAGTCAGCTCTTCGCATCAGGTGGCCAAAGTATTGGAGTTTCAGCTTCAGCATCAGTCCTTCCAATGAACACCCAGGACTGATCTCCTTTAGGATGGACTGGTTGTATCTCCTTGCAGTCCGAGGGACTCTCCAGAGTCTTCTCCAACACCACAGTTCAAAAGTATCAATTCTTCGGCCCTCAGCTTTCTTTATAGTCCAACTCTTACATCCATAAATGACCACTGGAAAAACCATAGGTTTGACCAGACAGAACTTTGTTGGTAAAGTAATGTCTCTTTCTTTTCAATATGCTATCTAGGTTGGTCATAGCTTTTCTTCCAAGGAGCAAGTGTCTTTTAATTTGCTGCAGTCACCATCTGCAGTGAATTTGGAGCCCCCTAAAATAAAGTCTGACACTGTTTCAATTGTTTCCCCATTTGCCATGAAGTGATGGGACTGGAGGCCGTGATCTTAGTTTTCTGAATGTTGAGCTTTAAGCCAAGTTTTTCACTCTTCTCTTTCACTTTCATCAAAGGCTCTTTAGTTCTTCTTCACTTTCTGCCATAAGGGTGGTGTCATCTGCAAATCTCAGGTTATTGATATTTCTCCCAGAAATCTTGATTCCAGCTTGTGCTTCTTCCAGTCCAGCATTTCTCATGATGTACTCTGCATATAAGTTAAATAAGCAGGGTGACAATATGCAGCCTTGATGTACTTCTTTTCCTATTTGGAAACCAGTCTGTGGTTCCATGTCCAATTCTAACTGTTGCTTCCTGACCTGGTTACAGATTTCTCAGGAGTCAGGTCAGGTGGTCTGAGATTTCTATTACTTTCAGAATTTTCCACAGTTTGTTGTGATCCACACAATCAAAGGCTTTGTTGTAGTCAATAAAGCAAAAGTAGATGTTTTTCTGGAACTCTCTTGCTTTTTCGATGATCCAGCAGATGCTGGCAATTTAGGTCTATATAAATTTTGGATTTTGGAATTTAGGTCTATATAAAATATGTGGAACTTGTCTTTAAATATTAAGCATAGTCAAAAATCATTTTGAATAATTTTCTCTAAATGAGAATAACCTGAAACTAAGAAGTTATTTTGTAATTTATTTTCTTGTATGTAGAACTAAATGAGACAAAGATTACCTTGCATTATTTGTGATCTATATGTTATGAAAAATTATAAATATCCAATATCTCACCCATATGTGTTCTAGTAATAAACTATCACTAATTGTTTATATCACTAATGTTTTTTCCAGTAGTCATGTATGGGTGTGAGAGTTGGACTATAAAGAAAGATGAGCGCCAAAGAATTGATGATTTTGAACTGTGGTGTTGAAGAAGACTCTTGAGAGTCCCTTGGACTGCAAGGAGATCCAACCAGTCCATCCTAAAGGAAATCGGTCTTGGGTGTTCATTGGAAGGACTGACGTTGAAGCTGAATCTCCAATATTTTGACCACCTGATGCGAAGAGCTGACTCATTTGAAAAGACCCTGATGCTGGGAAAGATTGAAGGTGGGAGGAGAAGGGGACGACAGAGGATGAGATGGTTGAATGGCATCACTGATTCAATGGACATGCGTTTGAGTAAACTCCAGGAGTTGGTTATGGACAGGGAGGCCTGGTGTGCTGCAGTCCATGGGGTCGCAAAGAGTCAACTGAACTGAACTGAACTGAATGGTTTATATTTTGTAATCAAATCACTATTTAGATCATGTTACAGCTTAGAGCCAATATATACACAAGTTAAATATATCACTTTTGCCTTTGAAAGAATGATTCTTAGTATCCTGAAGTCAACAAAATTAAGTATCATGTTTAATGCTTTACTAAATACTTAAATCAATTTAAAATAGTCATACTTTAAACATTATCTATGTTTTCTGTCTATCTACCTATTTATCTCTCTATCTTGCTAGTTAGCTATACATACGATATGATTCTCAGGTAAAACCTGATTTAGGGATGTAAGGAGAAAATGGAAGATTGGGGCGTCTCAATCACACCCAAGCTCTTTTGGATTCATGTATATTCACTTGACACAAGCATTTTACCTGAATATATAGCCTTGATATTCTATAAATAACATTTATTGAAAATTTTCAACCAAGGCAAACAGAATTTATTCTTCCAAGTACATCTTTGTGTGAAGGACATTAGCAGTGCATAATGGAGACTCTTGTCTTCATGAGTCTGTTTCATAAGCTAGTAGATATGCTGAGCTTTTAATTTATAACTCCAAATCACTAACCTTATGCATTTGAGAGGAAAGATATTTAGTCCCTCACACACAATATGATGGCAATTTGTGGGGAATCAAAGTGTGAATAAGTGCAATAACTTAAGTTTATGAACTTTTTATTACAGGATTGGAGAATTAGAAGGCAATGCGAGCTGCACTCTGTTCTTGGGATGTTTAGTAAGGATGAAAGCAAAAGGGATAATATGTTTGTTTGCATATACTTAATACACACACATGTATATTTATATTTACTATGGTTATATAAAACAGTGCCCAGCTAATGTATATATTTACTATATAGTAATCAAGACTAGAGTTGTGTTAGAAGACAGGAATGCATGTGGTTGGTTTTATATATGATGCTTTCTCTAGAACAAATCGCTGCTTTGTTTCATAACTGTTCAGAATTTCTAATTAATTTCTGAGCCCCAAATCTAGAGCTTTGATGTGTCATGCAAGAAATTATGTAACAAGTATATTTAATGCACACTCTTTCAACACCAAACACTTCCTATATTACGCAAACATTATGTTGATTTAATACTACATGAATTGTGTATTGAGGAGGGCCTGGAAACCCACTCCAGTATTCTTGCCTGGAGTATCCTCATGGACAGAGGAGCCTGGCCAGCTACAGTCCATAGAAACATGTTGAAATCACTACATGTATTGAAGGTAAACTTAGCCACTGTAGATCAAATTGTTTCCTATTATTTGTAAAGATTAACAAAAAGATTTATGTAAGAGCACTAAGTATAGTATCTTATTGAGAAAAAAATTATGTTTATGATAGTAAAGAATCCTTGACTTTAAATAGGTGCTGGATTTGTACTATCAAGAATTATAATGAAATGTGAAGTCTAATGGGCTTCCCTGGTGGCACAGACGGTAAAGAATCTGCTTGCAATGTGGGAGACCTGGGTTCGATCCCCAGATTAGAAAGATCCCCTGGAGGAAGGCATGGCAACCCATTCCAGTATTCTTGCCGGGAGAATCCCCATGGACAGAAGAGCCTGGTGGGCTACAGTCCGTGGGGTCGCAAAGAGTCAGACAAGACTGAGTGACTAAGCAGAGCAGCACATGAAGCTGAGCAGTGAATTCTGAGTCATAATCTTGAAACATTCAC
Organism: Dama dama; assembly: GCF_033118175.1. NCBI lineage: Eukaryota > Metazoa > Chordata > Mammalia > Artiodactyla > Cervidae > Dama > Dama dama. Next base: position 76,748,750 of record NC_083701.1, read on the forward strand.
TAAAGTGTCATTCTGTAAATTACAAAGCAATTAGATGGATATTTTTATTACCCTAATTGCAGTTTTTAGAAAATTAAAGACCAAATTGGAGATGAAGGGATATTACAGCATTTACTACAAAACAAATGAGGAGATGGAAATTTAAAGTAATGCAACTTTCTCTGAGTCATGAAACCAGGCAATCATAGAACTAGTGATATCATCCAGTTCTCTGGTACAGAATAGTATTTGGGGATCACAGATTTTGCATTCCTTTCTAGTATAAACTCCATATCTCACAGAGTTTTGACTCATAGCCAATCACTTAACCTCTGTCAGTCTTAGTTTTCCTACTCTAAAAATGGAGCAAAAATGCTAAAACAAACAGAATAAGCAATTATAGTGCATCATGAGACTCTGTGAAAATGATACAAGATAAACACGTTTAGGAATTCATAGGTTAATGATTTAATGTAATGCTTTTCACATAGAAGTGTTGAAATTAGTGTTAGCTATTACTTTCTAATTATATTTGCTTCTATTATTATTATGACTCCCAGTACAGTACATTTTTATTATACCTAATTTTCAATGCCTCCCATCACTGTGAAAGTGAAAGTGTTAGTCGCTCAGTTGTGTCCGACTCTTTGCGACCCCAGGGACTGTAGCCTGCCAGTCTCCTCTGTCCATGGGGTTCTCCAGGCAAGAAAACTGGCGTGGATAACCATTCCCTGTTCCAGGGGATCTTCCTAACCCAAGGATTGAACCCGAGTCTCTTGCACTGTAAGCAGACTCTTTACCATCTGAGCCAACAGAGAAATCCATGCATCACTGTAGAAATTCACTAATCACTGTGTAACTATCATCAGATAAATCAGAGAGAGACATTCATCCCTCAGTGTCATGACTACAGGCCTCACTGGGACTTTGAATACATTGACCCCTCATAATTGATGTAAGTAACATGTTACAAACTTCATTATAGCCTATTCTTTCTTACCCATTTCTGTATCTAAAGTAGGAAAATTTCAAACCTGTTTGCAAACAAATGTTAAGTATTAAGTGGCTGAACATCTTTGCACTTCATTTAAGGATGGGCAAGATAAATAACAGAACCATTTTTCTAGATTCTGCATATATGCATTAGAATACAATATTTATCTTTCTCTTTCTGACTTACTTCACTCTGTATAGTAGGTTCTAGGTTCATCCACTTCATTAGAACTGACTCAACGTGTTCCTTTTTATGGCTGAGTAATATTCCATTGGTATATGTACCACCACTTCTTTATCTATTCATCTGTTGATGGACATCTAGGTTTCTTCCATGTTCTAGCTAGTGTAAATAATGCTGCAATGGACAATGGGATACCTGTGTCTTTTTCAGTTTTGGTTTCCTCAGGCAAAGGCCTAGGAATCGGATTTCTGGGTCATATGGTGGCTTTATTACTAGTTTTTAAAGGAATCTCCATACCGTCTTCCACAGTGGCTGTATCAATTTACATTCCCACCAATAGTACAAGAGCCTTCCCTTTTCTCCACACCCTTTTCAACATTTATTGTTTGTAGACATTTTGATGATGGTCATTCTGACTGGTGCTAGGTGATACCTCACTGTAGTTTTGATCGCATTTCTCTAATAATGAGCGATGTTGAGCATCTTTTCACATGTTTGTTAGCCATCTGTATGTCTTCTTTGGAGAAATGTCTGCTTAGGTCTTTTTCACACTTTTTGATTGGGTTGTTTGTTTTTCTGGTATTGAGTTGCATGGGTCACTTGTATATTTTGGAAATTAATCTTTTGTCAGTTGTTTCATTAGCTATTATTTTCTCCCATTCTGAGGGTTGTCTTTTCACCTGGCTTATAGTTTCCTTCACCTGTGAAAAAGCTGAAGAATTTATTTACAGGGCAGCAATGGAGAAACAGACATAGAGAATAGACTTATGGACGTGGGGAGAGAGGAGGAGAGGCTGAGATGTATGGGAAGAGTAACATGGAAAAACATCACCATGTGTAAAATAGACAGCCAACGGGAATTTGCTCTCTGGCTCAGGAAACTCAGACCGGCTCTGTATCACCTAGAGGGGTGGGGTGGGAGGGAGGTTGAAAAGGGAGGAGATCTGTGTGTACCTACAGCAGATTCATGTTGAGGTTTGACAGAAGACAGCAAAATTCTGTAAAGCAATTAACCTTCAATTAAAAAACTAAATATTTTTTTTCAAAAAGACAAATAACAGAAATGGTACAGACCTAGCAAAAGCAGAAGAGATTAAGAAGGGGTGACAAGAGCAGAAGAGCTATACAAAAAAGGTCTTAATGACCCAGATAGTCCCGATGGTGTGGTCATTCACATAGACAGATGTCCTGGAGTGTGAAGTCAAGTGGGTGTTAGGAAGCAGTACTACAATCAAATCTAGTGGAGTTGATGGAATTCCACCTGAGCTATTTAAAATTCTAAAAATAAATGCTGTTTAAGTGCTTCACTCAATATATTAGCAAATTTGGAAAACTCAGCAGTGGCCAAAAGACTGGAAAAAGTCAGTTTTCACTCCAATCCCAAAGAAGGGCAATGCCAAAGAATGTTCACACTATCACACAATTGTGCTCATTTCACATGCTAGCAAAATAATGCTCAAAATCCTTCAAGCTAGGCCTCAGCAGTACATGAACTGAACATTTTCATGTGTACAAGCTGGATTTTGAAGAGACGGAGAAACCAGTGATCAAATTGCCAACATTCTTTGGATCATAGAGAAAGCAAGGGAGCTCCTGAAATACATCTACTTCTGCTTCACTGACTACACTAAAGCCTTTCACTGTATGGAACACAGCAAATTGGAAAATTTGGAAGTACCAGACCACCATACCTACCTCCCAAGATACCTGTAGGCAGGTCAAGAAGCAACAGCTGGAATCAGACACGAAGTCACTGACTGGTTCCAGATTGGGAGAGGAGTACGACAAGGCTGCATATTGTCACCTTGTTTATTGAACTTAGATTCAGAGTGCATGCATGCATGCTAAGTCGCTTCAGTTGTGTCTGACCCTTTGCAACCCCATGGGCTCTAACCCACCAGGCTCCTCTGTCCACAGGATTCCCCAAGCAAGGATACTGGAGTGGGATGCCGTGCCCTCCTCCAGGGGATCTTCCCTGACCAGTAATCGAACACTTGTCTCTTGCGTCTCCTGCATTGGCAGGTAGGTTCTTTACTACTATGGGCTTCCCTTGTGGCTCAGCTGGTAAAGAATCCGCCTACAATGTGGGAGACCTGGGTTCGATCCCTGGGCTTGGGAAGATCCCCTGAAGAAGGAACTGGCTACCCATTCCAGGATTCTGGCAATGGGGTCACAGTGAGTCAGACACAACTGAGCAACTGTCACTTTTTCACTTTCTTTACTACCAGCACCACCTGGGAAGCCCCTACATGTAGGGTACCTCACGTGAAATGCCAGACTGGATGAATCACAAGCAGGAATCAAGATTGCCCGGAGAAATAGCAACAACCTTGGATATGCAGGTGATACCACTCTAATAGCAGAAAGTGAAGAGAAACTAAAGAGCTTTTTGATGAGGGTGAAAGAGGAGACTGAAAAGCTGGCTTGAGATACAACATTCAGAAACTAAGATAACGGTCCCATCACTTCATGGCAAATAAAAGGGGGCGGGGAATTGGAAGCAGTGACAGATTTTGTTTTCTTGAGTTCCAAAATCACTGTGGATGTTGACTGCAACCATGAAATTAAAAGACTCTTCCTCCTTCGAAGGAAAGTATAACAAATTTAGACAACGTGTTAAAAAGCAGAGAGATCCCTTTATCGACAAAGATCCATATAGTCAAGGCTAGGGCTTTTCCAGTAGTCATGTACAGATATTAGAGTTGGAGCATAAAAAAGGCTGAACACCGAAGAATTGGTGCTTTTAAATTGTGTTGCTGGAGAGAAGTCTTGAGAGTTCCTTGGACTGCAAGGAGATCAATCCAGTCAGTTCTAAAGGAGATCAATACTGAATATTCATTGGAAATACTGTTGCTGAAGATACAAAACTTTGGTCACCTGATTTGCAGAGCTGATTCATTGGAAAAGACTTTGATGCTGGGAAAGATTGAAGACAAAAGAAGAAGGAGAAAGCAGAGGATGAGATGGTTCAATAGCATCACCAACTCAATGGACATGAATTTGAGCAAATTCTGGGAGATAGTGGAGAACAGAGGAGCCTGGCGTGCTGCAGGACACAGGGTCACAAAGAGCCAGACAGGACTCAGCAACTGAGCAACAACAGCAAGAGCGGCCAGGTGGGACAGGTGAACACTGTCTGAAAACAAATTGAACAGTCCCTGCTTGTCTCAGCTCATACAGGCCTTCAGCACTACCTGAAAATTCTCCATACTGTGTTAGTGTGTTCTTTCTCTCATCTCCAAAGCAACTACTTTATACATTCCCCTCATACCTCAAACCTCCAGTCCTGCTCTCTCTGACTGCTCACCTGAAAGACCTAAGGATATTATCTCAAATTCTCTAATGAGAATCGAAGCAAGCAATCATGAGTGTCTGACCTAAGGATATTATCTCAAATTCTCTAATGAGAATCGAAGCAAGCAATCATGAGTGTCTTCATTTTTCTTCACTAATAATTCTATATGCTTCCCTGACCTAACCCACCTCTGCATTTCTTCCAGTCGCAGTAGACACGCTGGTTGTTTTCCCCTGTGAAAGCCAGCTCCTCATATATGTATAGGAGTTTCAAGAAGGAGGGCACCTATGTATACCTATGGCTGATTTATGTTGATGCATGGCAGAACCCAACGCAATACTGTAAAGCAATTATCCTCCAATTAAAAATAAATGAACTTTAAAAAGCCAGTTCCTCTGCCTATACTCTTCAGTTCCGTTCCGTTCAGTTCAGTCGCTCAGTCGTGTCCAACTCTTAGCGACCCCATGAACTGCAGCACGCCAGGCCTCCCTGTCCATCACCAGCTCCAGGAGCTTACTCAGACTCGTGCCCACTGAGTCGGTGATGCCATCCAGCCATCTCATCCTCTGTCGTCCCCTTCTACCCCCACTTTCAATCTTTCCCAGCATCAGGGTCTTTTCAAACCTATACTCTTAATTCAATCAATTGCACTTCTCAAGAAGCTGCTGCTCTAAAAGTCCCTTCTTGTATATTATTACTTTATTCCTCTCTACTAAAGATAACTATGCTCTTGGGTTTGCCCTTTACAAATAAACAAACCAAAAAAAGCAAATATTAAAAAAAAAGCAGTGCTACAACTTCCATTCACCTCACAATCCCTTCCATGCAACACTTTTTTATAAAAAAATTATTCTGCCATCAGATTTATATAGAGAAAAATTCATTTTATTTTAAAATTATAAATTTAATTTAGTAAAACTTAGTTCCTGATCATTATCTCAATATCATGTGACCAAAACAGAATTCTTATTTCTCTTCTTAGAAAGGAAGGTAAACAAGCAAGCACTTGTTTGTTTGTTTGTCTGAGACCTACCCAAGCCATCTCAGAGCAAGGCTTAACTGATCTCCTTTTCCTCATAATCTATTATCTCCACACAGACAATGATTTTGAAACATAAAAAATCAAGCCATTTTTCTGCCTAAGATCCAGAAATTATATAAAATAAAATCATGCAAATGTTCAATTCAGAAGAAGATAGGAAGAAGGAAAAGGGGAACAAAAAGCAAGACAATAGCTAGCAAAATGACACATTTAAGCCTGAGAACAGCATCATATTAAATTTTGAGTTATAAAAATTCAAATAAAGAGACAGAGATTATCAAATTGCATTAAAAAATAAAACAAATCCATACTTCCTACATAAAACTCACATTTTTTTAAATTTTTTTTATTTATTTATTTTTTTTATTAGTTGGAGGCTAATTACTTCACAACATTTCAGTGGGTTTTGTCATACATTGATATGAATCATCCATAAAACTCACATTTTATGTAAAGATATAAAGTGATCAGAAGTTAATGGATAGAGACACAAAGTAATAATGGTTGCCAGAGTCTGGGTGAAGGGAGAAATGCAGAGCTACGTTTTAATGGGCACAGAGTTTCAGTCTAGGATGATGAAAACTTTCTAAAGATAGATTTTGGTGATGACTGTGCAACATTGTGAATATATTTAGTGCTTCTGGACTGTACAATTTAAAATGATTAAAATAACACACTTTATGTTATATATATTTTACTGCAATAAAAATGAGTGTTTAAAGAAAAAAGCATTCCATGTTAACATTTAAGTAAAAGATTATTGAAGTGACTATATGAGTGCTAGACAAAAGTTGTTGAAAATAATATTATCAGAAAAATAAGGCAATTTTATCAAAATGCACCAGATAATAATATATCAAAATGCATCATTAAGAAAACAGAACCATCTTAAAAACAACAACTGAGCACCAACATACATGAAGCAGGATCTGTGGGACACCAAGGAGGAGCAACAAATCTAAAATGGTAATGGAAAAAAATGATAATGGGGGATTTCAAAATGCCTCTCTCAATAATTGACTGACCAGTATAGAGAAAATCTGTATAGCTATATCAAATTTAAACAACACTATCAAACAACCTTTCTTAATTCCTAGAACAATCTAACTATAACAGAAGGCAAATTATTTTGAAGTGCATGTGGGAAAAAGACAAAGATCATTTTCTGGATCGTAAAACATGCTTCATAAGATTGAAAGGGTTCAAGTGAGACAAAATGTGTTTTCTAACTAAAAGGGGTTAAATTAGAAGTTAATTATGGGAAGATACTTGAGAAATTTCCACATAGTTAAAAACTAACAAGCAGACTATAATATAAAAAGCAGGTGAAAGAAGAAACGGAAGTTAGAAAGCATTTCAAATTAAATGAACGTGCAAATACATCATATCAAAATTATTGTGATGCATATAAAATAGTTCTTAGAAGGAAATTAATAGACTAGAAAAAAAAGAAAAATGTCACACTAGTGCCGTCATTGGCACTTTAAGACATTAGAAAAAGAATAATATTAATTCACAATACAGTAAGAATGCTGTGATAAACATCAAAGAGAATAAGAGAAAGCAAAAAAATAAATAAATAAAATTAAGTGCTATTTTTGAGATTGATGAATTTAACAAAACTCTTCTCAAACTAATAAAAAAAAGACTACTAAAATTGAAATATGAAATATGAAAGTAAGATATGGTATCTCCACTGAGTCTACAGATATTGCTTTGCTAGTAAGGCATATTATTGTTACAGAGTGTGTGAGCGCAGCCCTTAGCAGTTAGCCGTTGCTGTGCCCGCTACTCTGCATCCTGTTACTAGGCAACAGGTCCTGCTCAGCTATTGGTCAGCACTGCAGTGGGCCCCACCCAGTGGTAACTGGCGATTGAGGGACCACCGGGGAAGTGATTCAATCAAGGGTCCTTAGTGTGGTGGTCATCGGAGGAGAGTGAAGTAAAAGGCAGATTGAGGCCTTCTTCTGGAGGCCCTCCACCAGCCAGCCTCGGGCCGGGGGTTGAGCTAGAGGGCCCAGGGAACAGTCCGGGGTCCTGAAGGGCTCCACTAGCCTTGGCCCAGGCCTTGAGGCAGCAGTGAACCTTTCCCCATCCCTGCCTCTGTGGCCTAATAGCAGTGACTGTCTGTCCGGGTCACAGTCTGTGAGACCTGGTCTCCCCGTTTGGGTGACTTGAGGAGACCGAGGGCCAGCTGCGTTGGATGCCCGGCTCCCTCAGGGATGATGGCGGGGCAGGATGTGGGAGCCTGGCCCTGAAGGAGCTGCCAGCTGAGGTCTGTCTCCTCTCAGCCAGGATTGGGGCCTTGGAGGCTGAGCGGTGTGCCTTGGAACTTTGCCCATTCGTGTCAGAACAGAGAATAAAATGCATCTGGTAGAGGTTTACAGGAACGTCACTAACCTGACCATGACTGGACGTCAAGCACAAAGATCTCACACCAAGACGTCTGCAACAACTAACCACACCCCATCCTTCACCTTTCGCTTTTAAAGGGACTTGCTAAAAGTTTTTGGTAACTTAGGCATTCTTAGGGCAAGAGAGATTCCTACTCTTCCGTGTATGAATCTGTAATAAATCTTTCTCTGCTCCAAACTCTAATGTTTAGTATTGATGGGCCTCACTCTGTGTCAGGCACACAGACTTGCAATTTCAATAACATTATCAATAAATTTAGGTGAATAAATTTGACAACTTAAATGATATAGATAAATTTCTTGTCAGACAGAAACAGCCTAGAATAATCTCTAAGAGACAATCTAAATAGCTCTATATCTTTGAAATTAAATTTGTGGCCAAAAGCCTACATAGGAAGAAAATGCCAGGCCTCACTGGCAAAATCTACCAAAATTGTAAGGGTTCAATTTTATCCAAAATTTTTCAATATATTAAAGAGTAAGAAAAATTCACAGATTATTCTATTAAATCAGACTAACTCTGACCAAAAAACCTGGTGACGAAGATATTTATAAGACTAGAAACACATAAGCAATCTAATGTCTTTTTAAAATACAAGCAAAAGTTATTAATAAAAATTTAGCAAACCAATTTCAGCAGTACATAAAAGTATAATGCAGCATGACTTGATGAAGTTCATATCAGAATAACAGGGTTGTTTTAACATTAAAAAATAAATCAATGTAATTCATCAAATTAAAAAAATATGTAAGAAAAGCAAAATGCTCATCTGAGTACATGTAAAGCATTTGGCAAAATGTACTATGCATTTCTGATAAGAACTTTCATAAAACTAGAAATAAAAGGGAATTTCATCTTGATAAAGGACATCTATGAAAAGCCTATGGCAAATATACTTAATTGTGAAGACTGAATATTCTACCATGATCAGGCATGATGAACTCTCCCATCACTTCTATTTGACATTATATTGAGGAACTTATGGTAGCTATTTTTTATAAATTAAGTTAAATGAAAATAATGCCGTTTTATATAATAATTGTATGTTCAGTAGTTCAACATAAGTTCTATACCAACTGTGCCCATATGGTTTATTTACTTCTTAATTCCATGACTGCATTCAGTATAGTATAGTGAGTGAAATAAACACATAATGGAAAAAGTAAGCATATACAACTTTTTAAATTTTAATCAAGAAACTTAGATGGAAATAGCAAAACACCCTAACAACTCTTAGATTTAATGTGACTTTCTGTTAAGCAAGTTTTTAAAAAGCAGATGAAACAAAAGAATAACATTTTCATTATTTTGCAGAAAACCACTGACATAGTTTTCATTTAAGTATATAAACTTTATTTGACATATTACTATAACCATATTCTGATTCAGTGAGCCCACCAAAGCAAATTCCAGACCATCTCAAATCTCTACTCTCCTTTCATTTAGGTTCCAGTCCCTTTTGCAGTCTATCTCTGTACATAACCTTTTCAAAATCAAAGGAAACTCTCTGCTCAGATCAACAATATGAGGGTATGAAGCCGATGCAGAAAGTGACCCTTGAGAGAGTATTGCTCTTGGAATTGAAAAGTTATCTTGGTTATTACAGAACCCAATGCAACACATTTCCTATTTCAAGGGCAGTAAAGTTATGTGTGAAAAGTGTTTCTAAAACAGCATTCACATTCAGATAGATACACACCAGTGTATTAAAACTGAATTGAAATCTTAGGAATAAAAATAATGAAAAAATAGAGTAGTTTTAAAATAATTTTTTGAACTGATTATTAAGTGCAATAATGAGTTTGAAACTATGAAATACAAAGGAAACAAGCTGACATTTTTATTTAACTTGAGAAAGCAAAAGTTGAATGAAGTTGAATATATTTTACATGTAGTGAGAAAATGTCTATAACATTTAAATTTGATATTTTAATCATTTTTGAGGTAAAATATTGTGATATTGATTATATTTATAATGTTGTACAGTCATCACCACTATTTACTTCCAAGATATTTTCATCATCCCAAGCAGAAATCTATATCCCTTAAGCATTATCTACAGTTCCTGCTGTAACAGACCCTAGTGCCCTGTAGTAGACATAATGGTCACTGGAGTTAAACTCACCCATTCCAGTCCACTTTAGTTCACTGATTCCTAAAATGTCGATGTTCACATTTGCCGTCTCCTGTTTGACCACTTCCAATTTGCCTTGGTTCATGGACCTAACATTCCAGGTTCCTATGCAATATTGCTCTTTACAGCATCGGACTTTACTTCCATCACCAGTCACATCTACAACTGGGTGTTGTTTTTGCTTTGGCTCCATCTCTTCATTCTTTCTGAAGCTATTTCTCCACTGTTCTCCAGTAGCATATTGGGCACCTACCAAACTGGGGAGTTCATCTTTCAGTGTCCTATCTTTTTGCGTTTTCATACTGTTCATGGCATTCTCCAAATCGGGAAAGGAGTACATCAAGGCTGTATATTGTCACCCTACTTATTTAACTTATATGAAGAAGACATCATATGAAATGCCACACTGGATGAAGCACAAGCTGGAACAAGATTGCTGGGAGAAATATCAATAACCTCAGATATGTGGATGACACCACCCTTATGGCAGAAAGTGAAGAAGAACTAAAGAGCCTCTTGATGAAAGTGAAAGAAGAGAGTGAAAAAGCTGGCTTAAAACTCAACATTCAGAAAACTAAGATCATGGCATCCGGTCCTATCACTTCATGGCAAATAGATGGGGAAACAATGAAACAATGAGAGATTCTATTTTGGGGGGCTCCAAAATCAGTGCAGACGGTGATTGAAGCCATGAAATTAAAAGATGCTTGCTCCTTGGGAGCAAAGTTGTGACAATCTAGACAGCATATTCAAAAGCAGAGACATTACTTTGCTAACAAAGGTCTGTCTAGTCAAAGCTATGGGGTTTAGTCATGTATGGATGTGAGAGTTGGACTATAGAGAAAGCTGGGTGCTGAAGAATTGATATTTTTGAACTGTGTTTTTGGAGAAGACTCTTGAGAGTCCCTTGGACTGCAAGAAGATCAAGCCAGTCCATCCTAAAGGAAATAAACCCTGAATATTCATTGGAAGGACTGATGTTAAAGCTGAAACCCCAATACTTAGGCCACCTGATGCGAAGAAACAACTCCTTGGAAAAGACCCTGATGCTGGGAGAGATTGAAGGCAGGAGGAGAAGGGGGAGACAGAGAATGACATGGTTGAATGTCATCACCGACTCGATGGACATGAGTTTGAGTAAACGCCGGGAGTTGGTGGACAGGGAGGCCTGGCGTGCTGCAGTCCATGGGGTTGCAAAGAGGCAGACACGACTGAATGACTGAACTGAAATGAAATGTATAGCTTTTAATCTAATTTCTGTTTCTTTGAATTCACCTATTCTACATATTTCAAGTAAGTGGCATCATGCCAAATCAGTCCTTCTATGCCTAGTTTATATCACTAAGTATATCTTCAAAGTTCATCCATGTTGTATGTATCATAATGTCATTCACTTTTATGTCTAACAGCTCACTTATTTTATACTACATTTTGTTTATCCATTCATTGTTGATAGAATTATGGATTCTGTCTACCTTTTGGTTATTGTAAGCAGTGCTACCAAGATCATTTGTGTGCAAGTATGAGTTTGAGTCACTATTTTCAATTCTTTTGGCTATCTCCCTAAGAAGTGAAATTGTTGGGTCATATGGTAATTCTAGTTTTAATCTTTGAGGAACTGTCAAACCGTTTTCCACTGTGCCTGCAGTATCTTATTTTCCTACCAGTAATATATAGGGATTCCAATTTCTCTGCATTTTGATTTGAATTTTCATTTCCCTAATTATTAATAATGCTGAGCATATTTTGATATGCTTATTTGAAATTTTATATCATCTTTACATAAATGTCAATTTGAGTCCTTTGCCCATTTTGTAATTGTGTTGTTAAGTTTTAGGAGTCCTTACATATTCTAGATATCAAATCCTTATCTCAAGTATGTGATATAAAAGTATTTTTCCTATTATGTGTGCTGTCTTTTCATTCTATTAGTAGTGCTTTGACCTGTTCTTTTGAGGTCATATTTAAGAAACGATTGCCAAGTTCAAGGAAATAAAGATTTTCCTCTAATTTTTTTCTAGGAGTTTTGTTTTGTTGCAGTAAAAAAGCTACTTTGCATGGTTTAAATCTTTGTAAATTTACTATGACTTGGTTTGTGATCTAACATATGGTCTATCTTGAAGAATGCTCCATGTACACTTAAGAAGAACACGCATTCTGTTGTTCTCTGTTGTTATACATATGTAAGTCTCCTGGATTTAATTGATTTGAAGAGTTGTTCAGTTCCTCTATTTTCTTGCTGATCTTCTGTTGGGTTGCTCTATCTTTTACTGAAAATGTGTCACTGGTGTCCCCAACTATTATTGCATTCCATTTTCAATTATATCAAATTTGATTTATATATTTTGGGGCCATCTTGTTAAGTATGCATATGTTTATAATTATTATATCTTCTGGATAGAGTGAATATTTTAATAATATATAACACCTCTTGGTTTTGTACACACTTTTGCTTAAAAACTTATTTTCTTCTAATAGTAGTAAAGCTACTTTGGCTGCATTTAGTTAATATTTGCATGATATATTTCTTCCAACCTTTGTTTCCAATTTTTTTTTTTTTTTGGCATGGTACCTAAAATAAATCTTGTGTAGAATTTATAAGTATATATTTTAAAATTTCTTCTGACAAACTCTTAATTAGCTAGGTAATCCATTTACATTTAAAATAGTGATAATCAAAAGCTTATTTATGTCATTTAACTGTTTGCTTCCTGTACATCTTATGACTTGTTTCTTAAATCCTTAGTACTAAGTTTTTGTATTAATATTCAGTGTGTTGTTTTTGTAGTCTATCATTTTCTTGCCCTTTTTCTTTCCTTTTGGTATGTACTTTTAGTTGTTTTCTAAAACCAATCCGTATTCAATAACTTAGCTGGGAAAACGCCAACTTGGCTTCAGCACTATACAAGAGTTCTGCCTTTATAGCTGCCCCTTCTCCATGCTCTACGTTGGTATGATCAGAGATTATACCTTTGTATACTGTGCCAATTAACATAGGTTTGTAATTTTTATGTTGTTAATTTGCCTTTTAAATCATAGAAAAAATGAGCTAAAGTTATAACAATTATTTGTGTTTGCCTATGTAATGATTTTCACAGTTTTATTCAATTCTTCATATGCTTTGGATTACTACGTAGTGTCATTTCATTTCAGTTTAAAGGATTTCATTTAGCATTTCCTGAGGGAAGGTCTGTTAGTAATATATTCTATTAACTTCTGTTTATCTGAGAATATCTAGCTTCTCCTTTACTCTTGAAGACTAGTATTGCCAGATACAGAATTCTTAGTTGACAGGCGTTTTTTTCTTTCAGCTTTTAAGTAAGTCTTATCACTGCCTTGTGGCTTTTATGCTTTTTGGTGAGAAAAGAGTTGTCATTCTTACTAAGGACTCTTGCTCATGGCATATGGCTTCTTTCTTACTTCTTCAACATTACTTGTTTTTTTTTTTATTTTCTGCTTTGACTTTTGAAAATTTGATTATAATGTATCTCAATCTGTACTTCTTTCAGTTCTCTTCTTGAGTTTACTGGGCTTCTTGGGTTTGTAGATTTATGTATTTTATCAAATGTATCTAATTTCAGAAGTTTTTGGTCATAACATCTTCAACTCTTTTTCTCTTTTGCGCCTTTTCTTTCTCTCTTTTCTCCTTTGTTCCCCCATGTTGGTATACTTGGTGAGGTCTTGCAGGTCCCTTGGGTTCTTCCCATCTCTTCATTTTTTTTTTTCTTTCTATTTCTTAAACTGGATAATTTTAATTGCCTTAAGTTTAGTGCTGCTTCTGTCTAGTCAAATCTGCAGTTGATTTGTATCATTTCTATGTCTTTTGTATCATGTCTATGTCTTTTATAATTTAAGGTTGCTTATTTCTTCATACACTATTATTCTGATGCACTTTAGTTCTCCATCTATGGTTTCCTTTAGTTTGTTAAAACAGTTGATTTAATGTCTTTAGTAATCCTAGTGTGCAGGCTTTCTCATGATAGATAGCTTTTAAAATTGTTTTTTCCTGGGAATGAGCTACACTTTTCAACTTCATTGTCATTCCTTTTTGTTATTGATAAAGAAACATTTTATGCATTACACTGTAGCTCTGGAAATCAGATTCTCCTTTCTCTGAGGTATTGCCTTTGTTTCTTATTGAGTCTTGCCTTCATCCAGTTTTAAAGTAGATAATCTAAACTATATCAACAAAATTTGTGTTATTTTTTGTGTGCAGTCAGCCTGTGGCCAGATATAGATTTCCCTAAACTTCTATATCAAAAACAACAACAAAAAATTGCTTCCCATAGATGCTCTTGGGAAAACCATACCTAGGGAAACAAGTAAAAGGTAACTATCTGCATCAGTCTCTCAAGGAACCACTAGACTAATCAAACACAGAAACACAAATCACTGGAGGACAAAAGTCTTGCTGTTCACCCTAATAGCAGCCACATGCTCTAGGAATGCATGGTTTCATCTCTGCCATAGGACGGGAGTATAAAGGGGACAGAGACATGCACTCCGTTCTCTCACCAGAGTTCAGCAGTCTCTCCCTTCATCAAGTACTTCTCTTGGTTGCTATAAGTAAGTAATAAGGTTCCAGATTTTCAAAATGTTAATTCTTACAGTTGTTTTTTTCCATATTCATGATTGTAACAGTAATATGTGATTTTCCTACACTGTTATTTTCCATGATGTTACCCCTAGACTAACTTTTAATCTATTAAAATTCACAGGAAAAAGACAAGGGTGCCAACTCGCACAAATATTATTCAACATAGCTTTGGAAGTCTTAGCCACAGCAATTAGAGAAGAAAAAGAAATCAAAGGACTCTATATTGGAAAATAAGCAAAATTCATACTGCTAGCAGGTGACATGATACAGTACATAGAAAATCCTAAAGATGCCACCAGAAATTATTAGAGCTAATTGATGAATATAGTAAAGTCAAGGGGTATAATATTAATACACAGAAATTCCTTGCATTCCTACACATGAACAATGAAAAATCAGAAAGAGAAATCAAGAAAACAATCCCATTCACCATAGCAACAAAAAGAATAAAATGCTTATGAATAAACCTACATAAAGAGACAAAAAATCTGTGTGCAAAGAAGTATAAGATGCTGATGAAACAAATCAAAGATGACACAAACAGATGGAGAGATATACCATGTTCTTAGATTGGAAGAATCAATACTATGAAAATGACTCTGGTACCCCAAACAATCTACATATTCAATGCAATCTCTACTGAACTAACAATGGTATTTTTCACAGAACTAGAACAAAAATTTTCACAATTTTTAATGAAATACAAAAGACTCCAATAGCCAAAGCATTCTTGAGGAATGAAAATGGAACTGCAGGAATCAACCTTCCTGACTTCAGACTATACTACAAATCTATAGTCATCAAGAGAGTATAGCACTGACACAAAAGCAGGAATACAGACCAATTCAACAAGACAGAAAGTGCAGAGATAAACCCATGCCCCTATGGGCACCTTATCTTTGACAAAGGAAGTAAGCATATACGATGGAGAAAAGAGAATTGCTTCAATAAGTGGTGCTGGGAGACCTGGACAACTACATGTAAAATAATGAAACTAGAACGTCTCCTAATGTGATACATATAAAGAAGCAAAACCTGGATTAAAGCCTTAGCTGTAAAATCAGCTATAAAGTTACTACAAAGTCCTAGAAGAAAGCATAGGCAGCATACTGCTTGACATAAATCACAGGAAGGTCTTCAATGACCCACCTCCTAGAATAACAGAAATAAACAAATGGGACGTTAAACTTAAAAGGTTTTGCACAGCAAAGAAAGCTATACACAAGGTTAAAAGACAACCCTCCGAATACGAGAAAATAATAGCAAATGAAACAACTGACAAGCAATCTCCTAAATATACAAGCAGCTCATAGAGCTCAATACTAGAAAAACAAACAACCCGATCAAAAAGTGGGAAGAAGACCTAAACAGACAGTTTTCCAAAGAAGACATACAGATGGCTAATAAACACACTAAACAGTGTTCAACATCCGTCATTATTAGAGAAATGCAGATGAAAACTAACCCTCACACCAGGCCGAATGGCCATCATAATAAATCAACAAAAAAATGAATGCTGGAGAGGGTGTAGAGAAGAGGGAACCCTCTTGCATTGCCGGTGGGAATGTACAGCCACTATAGAAAACAGTAGGAAGGGTCCTTAAAAAGCTGGGGATAAAACCAACATATGACCCAACAGTCCCACCCCTGGGCATATGCGCTGAGGACACTATAACAGAAAACAATTAGTGTACTCCAGTGCTCACTGCAGCACTATTTGCAATAGGCAGGGCATGGAAGCAACCTAGATGTCAGCAGATGAATGGATAAAGATGCTGTGGTACATTAGAATATTACTCAGCCATAAAAAGGAGCACATTAGAGTCAGTTCTAAGCTAGAGCCTATTATAAAAAAGTTTAAAAAAATGCTGTCTATTAATGCCTATATATGGAATTTAGAAAGATGACACCGATGTGCAGGACAGCATTGGAGACAGACACAGAGAACAGACTTATTGGCCCAGTGGGAGAAAAAGTGGGAGGGATGGATTGAAAGAGTAACGCTGAAACACATACACCACCATTCATAAGGTAGCCAGAGGGAATTTGTTGTGGGACTCAGGGAGCTCAAACCTGGTGCCCTGTGACAACCTAGAGGAGGTGGATGGGGTGGGAGGGAGGTTTTAGAGGGAGGGGACATGTGTATACCCATGGCTGATTCATGTTGATGTACGGCAAAAATGAACGCAATATTGGAAAGCAATTATCTCCACTTAAACATAGACCCTCTATCACTTGCAGCGTGTGTGTGTTCAGTAGCTCAGTCTGTCCGACTCTCGGGGACTTTATGGACCACAGCCTGCCTTTCTCTGTCCCTGGGGTTTTCCTGGCAAGAGGACTGGAGTGGGTTGTCATTTCCTCTTCCAGGGTGTCTTCCTGACCCATGAATCAAACTCTCATCTCCTGAGTCTCCTGCATTGTAGATGAATTCTTTACCTTTGAGCCATCATAGCATCTTGCTTTAAAAGGTATTTTTCTGAGTTGAGAATTGTGCCAATAAGTATAGTATGAATTTTACCAAACATGTTTGTGCATCCATGTATGCTCAGTTGCTCAGTCATGGCCGACTCTTTGCAACCCTATAGACTTAGCCCTCGAGGCTCATCTGTCCAGGGATTCTCCAGGTAAGAACACTGGAGTGGGTTTCCATGCCTTACTCCAGGGTATCTTCTTGACCCACGGATTGAATACCTGTCTCTTGCATCTCCTGCACTGACAGGAGGGTTTTTTGTTTGTTTGTTTGTTTACCACTAAACCACCTGGGAAGCCCAAAATATGTTTCAGTTCAGTTCAGTTCAGTTGCTCAGTCGTGTCCGACTCTTTGCGACCCCATGAATCGCAGCACTCCAGGCCTCCCTGTCCATCACCAATTCCCAGAGCTCACGTCCCTAGAGTTGGTGATGCCATCCAGCCATCTCATCCTCTATCGTCCCCTTATCCTCCTGCCCCCAATCCCTCCCAGCATCAGGGTCTTTTCCAATGAGTCAAAATATGTTTAAGGAATAGTAAATAACTTGACTTAGTCCATTATAGTTTATACCCATTTTTTTCACTAACAATATGTCGTTTTATTTTCACAACACCTTGCATAGGAATTATTATTCACATTTCCTTGATGACAAAAGAAAGGTTATTTAAATTAAAAGATAAATCTCTAACTCATAAATGGGAGAAACAGAAGGTAAAGCCAGGTCTGTTGAGTCTGAATCTCATACTCAGTCAACAATACCATTTATATATTATTATCTGGTGGTTTGAGTAAACTATGAATGTAAAAATATGCAAATTAAAAATTTATAGAATTTTCAAAACTATTTCATCTTGCTACCAAACTTGTTATTGTTTTTACAAATTAGAGGCTGAATAACTTTACAATTTTACATAATAAAAGCAGCTATCCTAAGGGATACACTTTGACTCCTTTTGCTAGACTGTACTATTTTAAAGTTTGAGAGATGTGTCAAAGCACTCATCTCTAAAAATAAGAATATAATTGAAAAAAAAATTACTTCCAAAGTTTGATTTGACTTGCATAACTTTACAGTAATTTAAAATCTAGCTGTTGAAAAGTTTGTGTGTTTTGTTTTTCTTTACTAAGTCAGCATTACATCTTATTAAACCCATCTATGCAAATAAGAGCAAACTGCATACTCCCTAGTCTGTCTGATCAGTTCTCCGAGTTCCAGAGGAAAGATGTGTCTCTATATCTTGTTATTAACTTTCTTCTTGCTTGCAGTCAGAATGTCATTTTCTTTGTTAGAATATAGAATTTTTATTGATGAGTTTCCTGGAAAATGTAAAGTAGGAAATTTGAAGGAAATTTGCAGATACGATAGCTTATTGGAGGTGGGGACCATGGTAAAAAGAAATGCGATAACTTGCAATATTCAACAAACTTCCCTGGTATCTCAGGTGGTAAAAAATTTGCCTACAATGCAGGAGACCTGGCTTCAATCCCTGGGTCAGAAGACCCCCTGGGGAAAGGAATGGCTGCCCTCTCCAGTGTTCTTGTCTGGACAATTCCATGGACAGAGCAGCCTGGCGGCTCCAGTCTATACGGTCACAAAGAGTCAGACAAGACGGAGCGACTAACACTTTCACTTTCACCACAACAATCAGAGGAAGGGACAGATTCCCAACTTGTTGCAAAAAATGAAGGCTACAAAAAGTGATCGGCCACAGTCCATTTATTTTAACAGGGTATTAAACTATGTAGTATTGCATAATAAAAGAATACACATTATTCTTTGGACTATATCTATACATATTTTAAAAGCTAAATGTATTTCCTTTGGAAAACTTGTAACTTCATATCGTATTCTAGTGAGTAGTTTTTGGAAGTGCTACCTGATTTCCTTTCCAGAGGAAGGTAATTAAAAAACTAATAACTAATTATATAGCAAAACTTACTTAATAACCTCCTCATTTTAAATTTCATTGTTGTGTGAAATACATATCATACCATAAAAGTAGTATCATTTGATCCAATTAAATTAATGGCATGTAAATTAATGCATATTTTGAGTACATTGTTAATTAAAAAGAACAAATAATCTGTCTATCAGCAGAGAGATGGGTGGATACTCATCTTCATACTAACCTTGTCAACTTTTAATTAAATATCCAGGAATTGATTATATTTCCCAGAGACTCCTACAGATAGGATTCTCATTCACATTCATGAAAGGTACTTTTGCAATATTTAAAGGCAAAACAGAAGGGAAAATCACTATTCTCTCCTGGAAGAAATAGGCACCTCGGCTGATGTGAAACACAAATCAGTTTCCATGTGAGATTTTGCTAAAAATCTGCAGCTGAGATCATTGATAGGCAATTCCTGTGTTTGGGAAATTTACTATCAATAATAATATCTTAGAAGTCATGTGGGGAGATCATTTTTCCTTCCCTCACCCACAATACTACCAACTGTTTTTTAAACATCTATTTTCCTTTATAACATACTCCCTCTAAAATGTGTAATTCTTCTCCTTGAGGCAAATATACAACTATGTATCTCTTAAAATTAATGGCAGATTTCTATGCCTTGACATGGAGAAAGGTTCACAAAATATTATTCCATGAAAACAAAAGAATAATATAGATTGATAGCTGTTTTATTTTGTGAAATTATGAAACTCTCTTTTAGTGAACTATCTCAAAAACTCACTCAAACTATCTAAAAAATTCACTTATATCATGAATTATATGTCTATATGAATATAGATATGGGGATAATGTGGTAAAAGAAGCAAAAGAATAAGCCTGATGCATCTCTGAATTACTTAATAGAAAAACCATACATTTTCATTTTTAATAAACAATAACTTTAGTAAAAATTAGGATAACTCAAATTTTATAGATTTGTCTAAATGTTATCAAAATTGTAATTGCTTATAGAAGATTAAATTGTTTTACTTACATCAGAGAACACAGTCTCTCTAGTTTATGAAGATACTTGCTATTTTTGTTTTCCATATCTGTCTATCTTGCTTTTTTTTTTTTGTTCTTTAACTCTCTCAATTCTTTATTTACCACTCTTACAAGACTCATATACTTGGAGACAAGTAGACCTCAGTACTAAGTTCGGGATTAGTCTCTAGATGACTAAGTTTAGGGTGACTGATGAAAGAAGCCCAATCCAAGCAAGTGAGATACATAAAACTTATTTTGGCATACCAAAGCACTGTGTATCACTCTTGAACTGCTTCCTGGAAATATTTTCCCATTCTGTGTGGCATGAAACAGGAAGCTTGTAATTCCTGAAAATTTCTGGAAACTGCTTTTTTTTTTTTTTTTTTTTTTTTAGTTTGAGCATGCAAAAAGCAAATAAAAAAGGATGCATGTCTTTTTTATGATCTCATCTTGAGATTAATAAAACATCACTGTCACCATATTCTATTAGTTATTCAAACTTCTATCGTTTACACTGGAGGGGACATATATAATACACTGTAGGGTAAGTTTTGATGTTCTCTAAGACCATGTGTAGTCGGAGATATTTTTTTCAAAAATACATTTTAAATGTACTTCAAAAACAATCCAGTCTGTCCTGTTGCACTGTAATGGATATGGTCTGTGAGATAGCATTGGTAGAGGGACACATAATGTTCCTTATTCTTTGTTTCCAGAGAAAAACTGGTAATATTTTAATTTTAAGTATGATATTTCACACTAAGAATATTTGTGGTTATAAGCAGATTTAGAAATTTTCATTTTAATCATTAAATTTTTATCAATGAAAGGAGGAGATTTTGTCCTTTTAAGATACTGATTTCATATTACTTAAATTTTATTTATAATCATTGATCATGTATTGCACTTATCTCTCATGCTAGCAAAGTAATGCTCAAAATTTTCCAAGCCAGGCTTCAACTGTACATGAACAGTGAACTTCCAGATTTCAAGCTGGATTTAAAAAAGGTAGAGGTACCAGAGATCAAATTGCCAACATCCTCTGGATCATTGAAAAAGCAAGAGAGTTCCAGAAAAACATCTATTTCTACTTTACTGACTACACCAAAGCCTTTGACTGTGTGGATCATAACAAACTGTGGAAAACTCTTAAAGAGATGGGAACACCAGACCACTTGACCTGCCTCCTGAGAGACCTGTATGCAGGTCAAGAAGCAATAGTTAGAACTGGACATGGAACAACAGACTGGTTCCAAATCAGGAATGCTGTAAATTGTCAAGCTGCTTATTTACTTATATGCAGAGTACATCATGAGAAACGCTGGGCTGGAGGAAGCACAGGCTGGAATCAAAATTGCTGGGAGAAATACCAATAACCTCAGATATGCAGATAACACCACCCTTATGGCAGAAAGTGAAGAGGAACTAAAAAGCCTCTTCATGGAAGTGAAAGAGGAGAGTGAAAAAGTTGGCTTAAAACTCAACATTTTGAAAACTAAGATCATGGCATCTGGTCCCATCACTTCATGGCAAATAGATTGGGAAACAGAAGAAGCAGTGAGAGCCTTTATCTTTTTGGGCTCCAGAATCACTGCAGATGGTGACTGCAGCCATGAAATTAAAAGATGCTTGTTCCTTGAAGGAAAAGTTATGCCCAACCAAGACAGCATATGAGAAAGCAGAGACAGTACTTTACCAACAAAGGCCCGTCTAGTCAAAGCTGTGGTGTTTCCAGTAGTCATGTAGATGTGAGAGTTGGACTATAAAGAAAGCTGAGCACCAAAGAACCAATGCTTTTAAACTGTGGTGTTGGAGAAGACTGTTGAGAGTCCCTTGGACTCTCCAGGAGTTCAAGGAGATCCAACCAGTTCATCCTAAAGGAAATCAGTCCTGAAAATTCACTGGTAGGACTGATGCTGAAACTGAAGCTCCAATACTTTGGCCACCTGATGTGACAAACCAACTCTTTGGAAAAGACCCTGATGCTGGGAAAGATTGACGGCAAGAGGAGAAGGGGACGACAGAGGATGAGATGGCTGGATGGCATCACCGACTTGATGGGCATGAGTTTCAGTAAACTCCAGGAGTTGGTGATGGACAGGGAGGCCTGGCGTGCTGCAGTCCATGGGGTTACAAAGAGTCAGACGTGACTTTCTGACTGAACTGAACTGAACTAATATATCTTTGTCAGAGATTACAATTTCCCTTTCTTGTGATGTCCTTTTTATACTTGAGTATCAAGTTTTTGACATTCTTATGAAATAAGTCAGGCCATAAACCCTCCTTGTTCTATTTTATTCAAAATATTTTGTAAGAATGATGTTATATTTTCACTGATTAAGATGCTGTGTTGTCATTTGAACATGATTTAACTGAAGATAGTTTTATTATATATTTGGGTTAATTTAGTAACAATATGATACTTCAATATTTCAATTTCACTTTAGTCAGTTCTGATAGCTATGTTTATTTTTAGGAATTTGTCCATTTTTTCTACATTTTATGTGTGATAGCATGAATATGTTAATACTGTTTTCCATTTTTTCAATATCTCTAGATTATGTATTGATATCCACTGTTTATGACATTGACTCTTTGTACCTCTTAATTTTATTGCTATGTTTTCTTGAGAGTTTATAAAATGCATTATACTTTTCAAACCACCAACTGGTTTGGTGATTCTCCATATTATATTTGCATTTTATAACTCCCAGTAGTTTTGCCATTGTGCTTTTCTTTCTATATTTCTATAATTTATTGTTCTTATTTTCCTTGAAGATCTCAATGATTTCTCTGTAGATGTCTTTGTCTTATGTTGCCAGACAACATAAATGGGTACCTTCAAATAGAGAAACATTATATTCTCTTGGAGGGTGGAACCATTTTGCTATTATGAAATATTTCTCATTAGTGATAGCCTTTCTTTTTGTTATAGATTTACTGAACTTACTATTCACATAGACATACAAATCACATTTTGTTAAGTAATTGCCATACTAATATAAAGAATTCCATATGGCTAGGTTGAAAAAATAATGGCATCTTTAATAACCATGATGTGATTATCACATTAAGAATTTAACAATGGTATAATAATGTTAACTAAATTACAAATTTTACTTAGATTTCTTCAGTTTTTTGTTTGTTTTTTTTCCATGGCTTTTTTCTTGCTCTAGGAGTCAAACTAAGATACAACAGTGCAATTAGTTGTTATTTCTCTTTACTTTCCTTCTTAGTAGACAAGTGATGGTTTACTTTCTGTTCGTGTTTATTTCTAGTTACTGCATATTATGGTCCCAAACTAAAATGTGGATGCTTTATGAGGCACCCCTTCCTTTTCCCACCCTATCGAATCCTGAACTCTATATTCCCATTCTTGCAAAGTAGTCAACCATATCTAGTCTGTTAAACTTTCTGTCCTGACTCATCTTTATATATCTATCCTCTGGTTCTTGGCTGGATAATATTTTCCAACATTTATACTTCTTCCACATGTTATAAATATTTTGGGTGGGAGAATTTGTGCAAAGCATCCTGTCTGCTATTAATCAAAGTAGAGGTTTTCAGCATTTTTATAACTAATCAAAACTGAAATTGTGTAGTTATTCTATAGTCAATATCCCTTGCATCAATAAAGCAGTTAGGCCTATTAAACAACATGGATTCTTTCATTTTCTAAATGTTTACTGATGTTCTACAGTAAATGATTAAGTTACAGCATGCCAAAATCAAGACTTGCTTTGAGTTTATTTTCTCCCTGTGTTGCATCTCATATACACAAGCGTGCGTGGCTGAGTGCTCAGTCAGCCACATCTGACTCTCTACGACTCAATGGACTGTAGCCTACCAGACTTCTGTGTCCCTGGGATTTCCCAGGCAAGAACACTTGAGTTGTTTGCCATTTCCTTCACCGGGGGTCTTCCTGATCCCGGGATTGAACCCATGTCTCCTGCATTGCAGGTGGATTCTTTACCACTGAGCCACAAGGAAAGTCCCATACACACATAGTATGTGTATATTGCACATACTTTTCTGTGCAAAAATATCATCTTCATATACGATGAAAAAGTGCACAGATAGTAATCATTTAGTTTTTCATTTTTCTTTTTTTTTATAAGTGCCTACTGCTTCACCACCTAACTCAAGTTTGGAATTGAGAATTTCAGAAAACTCATTAACAGTTAGCAATAATAATACACTTATGGGCAAGAGAGAATTATACAGTATGTTCAGAATGCGGGGCTGTGACAATAATAGCAGTTTGGCGATTTTCCTGGCTTCTCTCCAGGATGGGAGCATGCCTCCGCTCCATCTGAGGTGCTGCTGCTTACTCAGTCACGTCCGACTCTCTGTGCCCCCGTGGACTGCAGCCCATGAGTCTCCTCTGTCCATGGGGTTCTCCAATCAAGAGTACTGGAGTGGGTTGCCATTTCCTCTTCCAGGCGATCTTCCCGACCCAGGGGTTGAACGCACACCCCCTGTGTCCCCTGCATTGGCAGGAGAATTCTTTGCCACTGAGCTGCCTGGGAGTCCAGCACTTTGATAAAGATGGCATGGGAAGAAAAGAAAATAGTACAAAAGCATAAATCAAAAGTAGCAAACGTCAAACAGATAAGCCTTTTATATACCAAAAAGTCCAGGAGAAAAATGTCTTGTCTTACTAAACCTTCTTCTTTTGCTATACCATATATCTTTTCTGGAACATGCATTGCCAAGTTAGACTAGAAAGAGAATTCAACTCTAACTGTACTATGTAACTGGAAAAAAAAAACAAAAAACTCAGTGCAGACCAATATTACTAACATCATGAAGAATGATAGGTGTGATATTCCAAGAGTTAAGATAATTGGCTATTCTCCTCATTAGCATAGATTTCCTGTGAAGTAACTTAATAAAGGTGGCTTAGACATGATTCTCATTTTCCATGTATAAATCAAATAATAACTTCTATTTATTTTGTTATAAACATTGTGTTTTAAGGTGCCCTGTCAGATTGCGAAGAGTTTGACTTCCAAAAATAAAATGTTAAATAACATAATAGCAAAGCACTTGAAGCAGACCACAATAAGAAAGTAATGCTAATGCTTAAAGGGTGTATATAATTGAAAAATGTAGGACATGCGCCATAGCCCATCATTTGTGCTCTGTGCTGTTCTTCACTTACTGTCGCATTTGACTCTGTGCAACCTCATGGACTGAAGCATGCAGTCTTCCCTGTCCTTCACTCTCTCCCAGAATTTGCTCCAACTCATGTCCATTGAGTTAGCGATGCCATCCAACCATCTCAGCCTCTCCTCATTCCCTTCTCCTCCTGCCCCCAATCCCTCCCAGCATCACAGTCTTTTCCAAAGAGTCGGTTCTTCACATCAAGTGGCCAAAGTACAGAGCTTCAGCTTCAGCATCAGTCCTTCCAATGAATATTCAGGACTGATCTCCTTTAGGATGGACTGGTTGGATCTCCTTGCAGTCCAAGGGCCTGTCAAGAGTCTTCTTCAATACCACAGTTCAAACGCATCAAGCTTCGGCACTCAGCCTTCTTTATGGTCCAACTCTCACATCCATACATGACCACTGGAAAAACCGTAGCTCTGACTAGATGGGCCTTTGTTGGCAAAATAATGTCTCTGCTTTTTAATATGCTGTCTACATTGGTCATGGCTTTTCTTCCAAGGAGCAGGCATCTTTTAATTTCATGGCTGCAGTCACCATCTGCAGTGATTTTGGAGCCCAAGAAAATAAATCTGTCACTGTTTGCATTGTTTCCCCATCTATTTGCCATGAAGTGATGGAACTGGATGCCATGATCTTAATTTTTTGAATGCTGAGTTTTAAGCCAGCTTTTTCAATCTCCTCTTTCACCTTTATCAAGAAGCTGTTTAGGTCCTCTTCAATTTCTGCCATAAGGGTGATATCACCTGTCAATATCTGAGGTTATTGATATTTCTCCCGGCAATCTTGATCACAGCGTGAGCTTCAGCCAGCCTGACATTTTGCATGATGTACTCTGCATAGAAGTTAAATAAACAGGTTTGCAATACACAGCCTTGACATTACTTCTTTCCCAGTTTTGAGCCAGTCTGTTGTTCCATGTCCGGTTCTATCGTTATTTCTTAACCTCCATGCAGGTTTCGCAGGAGGCAGGTCAGGTGGTCTCGTATTCCCATCTCCTTCAGAATCTTACATAGTTTGTTGTGATCCACACAGTCAAAGGTTTTAGTGTAGACTGCTTACTTAGTAAATATGTACTTTGGGCTTCCCAGGTGGCGCTAGTGGTAAAGAACCCGCCTGCCAGTCCAGTCGGAGAAGGCAATGGCACCCCAGTCCAGTACTCTTGCCTGGAAAATCCCATGGACGGAGGAGCCTGGTGGGCTGCGGTCCGTGGGGTCGCTGAGAGTAGGACACGACTGAGCGACTTCACTTTCACTTTTCACTTTGATGCATCGGAGAAGGAGATGGCAACCCACTCCAGTGTGCTTGCCAGGAGAATCCCAGGGACCAGGGACGGGGGAGCCTGGTGGGCTGCCGTCTCTGGGGTCGCACGGAGGCGGACACGACTGACGCGACTTAGCAGCAGCTGTAGCAACAGCCAGTCCAGTAGACGTAAGAGATGCAGGGTTGACCCCTGGGTTGGGAAGATTCCCTGCAGAAGGGAATGGCAACCCACTCCAGTACCCTTGCCTGGAGAATCCCATGGGAGGGCAGCCTGGTGGGCTACAGTCCATAGAGTCGCAAAGAGTCAGAACGACTGGAGTGGCTTAGCATAGCAAATAGGTACTTAATTATGTTGCCTTTAAAATCTAAGAAATTTGAAAATACTATAACACTTGACCCTAACTTTCCCTAATAGATATGGCCATAATGCCTCAATTGATTACTTTTAAATAATGAGTTGGATTAGGGTTTGATTCCTCTGGGTCTTCTCAGTGGAATCGGGTGGAGAGGGAGGTGGGAGGGGGGATCGGGATTGGGAATACATGTAAATCCATGGCTGATTCATATCAATGTATGACAAAACCCACTGGAAAAAAAAAATAATAATAATAAAATAAAAAAAATGAGTTGGATTTTAGAAGACATATAAGAAAAAAAAATGTCGTTATGCAATGTCTCTCTATGTATCGGAGTGCATACGCAATTTTCCACATCTGAATTTAAAATGTTTTCCAATAATGACTAGTGTTCTGATTTTTTCTATTTTAGTTTTTTTTTAAATGCACACAATCCATGTAACTTTAAAAGTACAATGATTTAAATTTATCCAAACCAAATATATTTCCTAACTCTTAATATTATACTTAAAATTCACAGGTGAAAATACTGACACTTAGCAAAGATAAGAAATGTGCTAATTTATAGACAGTTTTTTGTTGTAAAAGTAGCTTTTGATTTAACTGCCCAATAACCAATATACTCTAAAAAGATTATAGAACAGTAAAAAATGTCATTTTCATTTCATGATCTTTCAATTAAGCTATCTGCCTTTACTTGAAGACAATGCTTACTCCACTCATATAACATCTTACAAAGCCAGTGACCTAGAAAGACTGATGAATTATTTCTTCTCTAGAGAGAGTACAGAGCTCAATTTAGACTGTACTATATCAACCTGCCTGATTACAGCTTTCCTGTGGATTTTATTTGATGCAGCTTATCCTTTCCTTAAAATAATTTAGCAGGTACCCTTTATATTGAGCAGCTATACTTTATATTTAGAACAAAATAAGAACTACAAAAGCCTACATAAAAAATAAGAGGCAATGAACACGCAATTAAGGGTTTCCTGCTATATTTTTTTTGTCTCAGTTTCCTTCCCAAGTGAGGGGAATAAACTTGTGGCAAAATTGCCAGCAGATAGAATGTACTGACGATCAGGCAAAAATTTGTTAACCCCCTCAAATGTGCTTCTCCTAATGTCTAAGCATAACTTTTTCTGTTCTTTGCAAAATCTATATAAAAGTCAGAGCACTTTGGTGGGAAAGAGATGTGCAGATATGGGAGAGGAACACATCAGATAAAATGACAACCTATGATTTTTTAGTTCATTTCATTTAAAATGAATCTGCATAATGTTTTCTGAAAACTGTATTCCTCCATGTTTCCTCCACCATTTTCAGGCTCATTGCCCTAGCAATAGTCTGGTGACATAAATGGAGGCAGGAAAGCAAAAGAGAAGAAATTTTTCTGGAAAAATATACAGTTCCCTAGTACTTTTAAAGAACTGTGATGCTCGCTGCCCCCATTTCATAAGCCCTCAGTAATACCCTGGGAAGATAGGCATTTTAGTTTTGGTGGGGTGGGGAAGTGAGGAAGTTGTGTTTTAGCAGATATACTTTCAAATTCTGTCTAAAGGGCTTGAGAACTACTTACACACACACACACCAATTTCTCTGAGTACCAATTAAAGTTCTACAATGATCTGCAAGGTTCTAGGTGATCTGCCCCATCCTTTATTTCCCTAACTTTCTCTGTTACCTCTCCACCTCTGCTAGAGCTTTTAGTCATCTTTCCCCATTCTTGTGTTCTTGCCGCTCATGGATCCAGGATGACTTCCTCATCATCGCCTCAGCACTTGCCATTTCCTTTGTTTAGGCCACTGTGCAGATACATGTGACTAATTGACTAGTCCACCTCATTCATCTGCCCAAATGCTTCTTTACAATATGCATGCCTTGCCCTCTCTAACCCTCCACACCACTTCCA